>NC_068938.1:79840530-79905285 GCF_016801865.2 Culex pipiens pallens | reverse complement strand
AAGTAAGAAAACTATAGAATATTCAAAATCAACAAAATTTTCTTTCAGAATAAGGTAGAATCAGAGTCATTAAATGTTTTAAAGGTTTCGAATATTGAATCTCTTTTGCTAAGTTTTATGCATTTCTAGTATCTTAAGAATCATGTGACCCTTCAAAAAATGTTTTGTTCAAAAATTCGTGTACGTAATTAAACTTACGAGTGTAAAGTGAAGAGTCAATAACCAATCGTTTCTTTAATCCAGTAAGCCGTTGAGTTTACCTACAAATTCAGGATATTGGTTCGACTATGAAGTTCCAAGTCCTACACCCCATGTAACAAAGATCGCACCGCATCAGAACCTCCATTAGCGCGTTTACCCTACAGCGCTCTCGATCTGTTCCAGTTTTTCCAACCGTTCGTTCGGTGGCCAAATTCCGCCTGGTCATGCACATCCCCTCCGAGTGGCTGCTTGTACACATTTCAAGATCACGATCATGGCGGCGGCGGCGGCCGTCAAAAATAAAGTGGCCGCTCTGATCGCCGCCGTCCTCACATCAGGAAGAGAAGAAAACGCTCGTGCAATTATGGACGCCAAAGTGGGAGGAATCCCGCGCGATCGATCAACCTTCTTCGGCCGGCGTGCAACGTGTTGAGTGTTATGACGTTTAAATTACACGTTTTTAACAGGCTCTTCGGCAGAGGTAATTTCCCGCCCCTCGGTAAAGGACGGACCCGGAGACCGCCTGCTGGTTCATGGTGATGATCACCATGATGTCTTCACAGAACCATGATTTTCGATCATGGCGACGACGACTTGCTCGACGATCGCAACTAATTCCGGACCGGTTGTTTATGGGCGCGCGGGTTTCGAATTTCCATGCTCCTCCAAGCCTCCCTAGGAAGCTAATTGATTTTCTTGGGCAACATGTTAATCGACTGCGCGTAAGTGCCACCGTGAGATTAGATTGAATTTCACGCGCGCGGGAAAGTGCCTCGCCGAATGGGGTGTAATTAGTGCGTAATTGGAGACGTGGTTGGTTCAGGTGACAACGTGAGTGCTACTTAAAATATCTGAGCTTGGAACGGTTTCACCGTTTGACTATTGCCACTGGAGCCCATCGATCATATGAGGTTTCTGGGTCACCTGCCTCCGGCGCTGAACCAGATCAACAGATAATATTTTTTCAATAATTTTGTTTCATAACTTCGTAGCTCGTTCTTTTCAGAAGTGATGACTCGCTTGCCCTACAGCTGCGCGCCCTTCAGAAGGTCATACCAATTCGAACCTCGCTACAACCGTTCAATCTCCCCTCAGCGGCGTGACAAATCGGTGTCACATCCTGTCAAAACGTCAACCGTCACAGAGCGCGCGCGCGCGTTCGTCACGCTTGATCAACTTTTTGCTACCTCGTCTCAGGTGGCAATTCCAAGATCCGGGGCGGCTTCTTCAGACGTCTACTCGGACTTTGCGTCCCAATATCCAGAATCCGGCGGCGCGGCGCGCTTTGGAACAAAGCTGCCGATAATTAATTATCATAATTAATACAATTTAAAATGCAATATTTACACCTATTTTGTCCAGCGGGACCTCCGAAGGTACAGCAGGCCTTCGGCGCACTGAATTAGGCGGTGTCCGATGTCACGAGGCTGCGCGGCAGGTTTCTGTCCGCACCTTCGGTGCTCGTTTACCGCAAGATTTATGCTTCCAAATCAAAGATTTTATTTGATTTCCCCCCCTTTTCGTCGAGCCGTTTCTTCGTGTCTACGCGCGGAGATACGACCGCGAGGTGATTATCGTAATAGTAATGACGGAGAGTCCGAGAATAAAGGGATGCCGCGCGTTGTTGTCACCACCACCGGCCAGGGTCTGGAATGTAGCCAGGTCTAGGTGACTCAGTGCGCGACGATCGGGAAGAAGGTGCTGTGACCAGTGATGCATCACACTCTCGAGTCGTTTTAATCACACGGCGCGGCGGCAGATGACCATAACGGCGCCTCCGGAGTCCGGAGTCGTCTGCACCGGTGAGAGACCAAACAACATATTTATGCGCCAGAAGACCCGATGGGGAGACGGCGACGGCGGCGGCTGCTGAAGAGACCGACTATAAAGTAGATAAACACAACAGTTTAACCAGGCAAGAAACGTTGACGGAGCTGGTCGTCGTCGCGCTTGTTCTGGCTAGGTTGGTGATTTTTTCGGACCCCTCGCGCCAGCCTCCAAACCCCGTAAGCCGAAGTCTATAAACAAAAAAAAAGTTAAACAAACAACAAACCTATAAAAAATGATCATAAAGACGTAATAAACGGCTGGAGGAGCGGTGAGCTGGCCAGATGACGATGATGGGGCAGGTTGCCGGACGATATCTCGTTTCGTTCATCTCGCGCCGGGAAGGGGACGTGATTTCGGGGTTGACAAACAATTCCTCCAAAAGAGCTAATTATAAAAAGTAAACAAATTTTTTAATTATCTCCCACCGCCGGATCGTAAACCCGGAGAAGAATGTCCACCTGGTGGTGACCTTGGAAGCCGAAAGCCTTCAAGCAGTGCCGAGTTGCTGCAACAAGTGTCAGGTGTCGGATCTTGCAAAGATCTCGCGACGTGTGTGGTCGGCCACGTTTGCCAAACTGATTAGCGCCATCTTTTTTGTGTGTGTTTCTTTCCATTGATTAACATGTCCGCCGACCGGTAGAGGTCGCGCGGACAAATAACGCCGTTGTTTTGTAATAAAACGGTGTGACCCACTTCCGACCTCTGCGTAGATCTTTGCCGGTAGAAAGCAAAACAATGTAACGTTTCGGAACGAACGAGGTGTTAATCACAAGCGTGTTTGTTTACAGCGGTACGCGAGCTGTCAAGCGAGCCGCTGGAAAGGTCAACCCGGCGGACACGTGCAACCACTTTGTCGTTCCCTCCGAAACGATACCACAGCCGGACAAGAATGCCGTTTCACTTGCAAATAACAATAAAAATAATGCCGTGATTAAAAATACATACAGTATTATTAGAGCAACACAACACTGCGGTGTTCAGTGCATCCCATCTGGGTGATGTACCGGACAGTGGCGGCACTCTGAACTAGCTTTAATCTCGCCAAGTTGGTGTGATCTACCGCCAAGGTACGGTACTCCAACGTACAAAAAGAACGAAACCGTCTTAAACCACAGCAGATCGTTCGCCTTTAATCCTTCCGTCTTGCGAGCAAAAGTTGCGAATCTTTCCGATGTCGAGTCTCCTCACCCATCTTCCATCCCCTCACTAAGTTCAGCCCGTCGTGCTGGAGCGGGAGATGCCGTTCCGATGAGCCGTGTAATGAGAGGTGATAAAAAAGGAGCAACAATACGTAGTCGGGTGAGAGTGAGCGAGAGAGGCAATCAACCGCGCGCGCGTCAATTTATACGATTTTTATAGTGCGCTCTTTCGGAGGTTCTTCGGAACCGACCCGGAATCCTTCTTGGCTGGGTCGAAGATTTATTTCAAAGCGGTGAACGCGTTCTCAATGAGGATGGGACCATGTCGGGGTTTCCTCTTCAGCTGTTCCGAACTACTCGGGGCGAGAGGACATTATTTATGCGAAGCGGCGGCGGCGGCTAGATAGATCTCTCGTGAGAGCGGCTTGTAATGAGGTCTGGATTGTCGGCGTGGAATCGACTCACTTGATGGATGAGTGTCAAACGTGGACATCTGGGTGTTCGAGAAAAGTTCTGCATTTGCTATTGGTACATGGTATTGTGGAATTGTAGATTGAGAAACTATCTTAAACGACATTTTACACATGTTTAAACCCAAACATTCGAACATTAGATGCGTCCAACAAGTTACACGGAAAAAAAAAATTCAAAAAATCTTGAACATGCGTTCATGAATATGGGAACCATGAACAAAGTGTTCAAATTCCATGGTACGTTTTTGAAAAACGTACCATGCAATTTGAACACATTGTTCGTGGTTCTTATTTTCATGAACACATGTTCACGTTTTTTGGAATTCTTTTTTTCTCCATGTAAGGAGCGTTCTTGTATCACGTTACGCAAAAAATGGATTTTTGGACCCCTCCTCCCCTTTGAAACAAAATTTCCATACAAATTAAAAAAAGATATGACACGGCCTTCCACCCACCCCTCCCCCAACTGCGTTAGGTAATAAAAGAATGCTCCTTTATAATATTGATTAACACGTATCGGCACGTACCATGGAATTTGATCAATTTGTTCGAGGTTCCCATTTTCATGAACGCTTGTTCACGATTTTCGGAACCTCTTTTTTGTGATTCGACTACCCGAAGTGATTTTTTTTCCAATTCAGATAATCGAGTCTGGCATGTAGTCTTTAAGACAACTATGCACGCTTTGCTTTACCAAACTGAATCAATAGTTGATAAAAGTTGAACTTATTTTCGTAATTTGTTGTTGTGCACTTCTTCCCACTTAAAATGCTTCACTTTTTTTTCCGGAAATATTTGACCAAATTATTATTTCCCATGAGTCAGCAGCAGCCTATTTTCCCCGAAGGACACTCGTCAAAATAGAGAGACAAGCACACAAACCCGTCCATGTTTCGAACACAAATTAAAACCCATGCCAATCAGGGCTCAAAGCTAATTACACGACCGACTTGCACCACCCTGTGTATACCTGCTCCCAGGTCCCCGGATCCAGTTTGCACCACGAAACGCAGCAATTCTGCCATTTCACCACCGGTGCCCATAAATCAGCGGATTAAGCGCCACTAATGACAGCCCAGCACCAAGAAAACCCGATCCGTGAAAAGCATCCAACAACAAAGGATTAACTCTGGCCGGAAAAAAAAAACAGCAAGACCGGCTTAGACGCCTCTATCGGACCAAAACAAATGGCACTTGACCGAGAGAAGAGCCAGCAGGTACACGTTCGTTCGGAGGTCCGTATAGTTCCGGACCCCGAAGATTTGTTTTCAATTTCGTCTTGCCGGGCTCGTCCTGGGAGAAGGGCCAACCAGAGTTTATGGGACTGGAAAATTGTCGCGTCAAGATAAGTCATTGCGCGCCACACAGTCCGGAGGCGCCAATACCAATCTGTAGGCTTCAGGGGCCCCTTTGTGGGACCGTCGACGATCCGGACTTATCTCTCCCACATTTTGATGGTTTCGGAACCGAGTCCGGCAACCAAATCAGCTGAAATTGGATTCTTTTCTTCGGGTTCGTTTTTATTTTCACCCCAACTTGAATTCCGTTGTCGTCGTCGTCGTCGGGACAAAGTGTCTCCGCATTCCTCGGCTATCCCTGCGGGCGAGGGTTTTATGGCCTGCTGCAGGAATCGGTAGTCGACCATTCCCGTCTTCGGAAATTGAGTCATTAGTCACCCGTGCGCTGTGGCCACAGTTTCTTCACGCGTTTGCTTCAGGAACTGGTGGCGCCTTAAGATTTTCGATTCTTTTTTTTTTTTTGGTGTTCGAGGACGTCGTGGAATCTCCGCGTGACGACGCTAATTTCTCCTATAATAGTTTAATAATTTGACATAAATTATGCTCATTGGGTCCGCGCTGCGGGGACAGAGAGAACTCGTCTGTGTCCGATTTTTATGGCCGGTCGTAAATTATAAAGTTCCAACAAGTGGAGGGTACGCCAGCGTGGATCAATATTATGACACACACAAACTCTTGTGCACTTTGGAGCTGAGAAAGATCAGACCTGATTGTGGTGGACATTTATGTGTCGCGGGGTTCCGCGATGAGTAATTAACGCGAGATGTTAGATGTTCAGCGCAGCGTTCACCAGACAGGTTCAGCGGCCTGTGAAATGGGTATTCCGGTGACAACGAACCGTGCGGCGATGTTTAATGCAAATGATGACAGGCAGATGCTGCATGTTTTTGAATGGAAAATTCGTGGAGCAGTGTTTCAAGACATTCGGGGAGTACCGTCCAGACTCGATTATCCGAATTATCAGATGTTGTATGTAAAATAGTAGTTTATGCAACAAGTTGCAAAAAGAGGATTTTTTCAGCACGAGTCGTACATTTATCCAACGAGGTTCACCGAGTTGGATAAATACGAAGAGTGCTGAAAAAATCAAGTTTTGCAACGAGTTCCATACAACATTTTTTGCAATTCCAAAAAACACACACTGAGTGAAATTTTATGTCAAATTTTCATGTATTTTGTCAATAAATCGTTTAAATCAAAAAAATGTTGAAAAGTGTTATTTTTCGAAACAAATGCTGAAAAGTTCAACTTTTCAGCACCCATTTGAGTGCTGAAAAGTAGAAATTTTCAGCATTTATTTTGAAAAGTGTTGCTATTCGATTCTGTTATTTTTGGTACAGAAAAGTAGGCTATTTCGTCGTTCAAGAATGACAGGAAAAGTAAGTAGTTTCACGACGGAATTGCAAAATAGTAGTTTATGCAACAAGTTGCAAAAATAGGATTTTTTCAGCACGAGTCGTACATTTATCCAACGAGGTTCACCGTTTAAATCAAAAAAATGTTGAAAAGTGTTATTTTTCGAAACAAGAGCTGAAAAGTTGAGTGTTGAAAAGTAGAACTTTTCAGCATTTATTTTGAAAAGTGTTGCTATTCGATTCTGTTATTTTTGGTACAGAAAAGTAGGCTATTTCATCGTTCAATAATGACAGGAAAAGTAAGTAGTTTCACGACGGAATTGCAAAAAGATATTTTTGATATTTTCGTTTCAAGTAAGTAAGATTTCTCAAGATGCGACACACTTGTTCAAGTCCACACGGGACAATAAGAAGTTTAAATTGGAATGTTTTTCACCAAAAGATACCTGATTGTGCAATGATTGCTCTAATTTCCATGTAAATTAAATCCTTTGGTCGAAAAAAATGTGGATACGTACCTGAAAAAGAAAGAAAAAAGATAATTAGTTTAAAGTTTATTAGTTGAATAACAAAAAATGAATGTTGGTCAAAATGTCGAAAGACATCAGCTTTACTTCGCTTGAAGATGGTGATTTTAGCGGATTGCAGACTGGATTTCGTCATGTTTATGCGATGAGTGTCTGATTTCAAATTGCATAGAAATTGATAATTTGAAACAGTACCAACGTCCATTGCCGGCTGCTGCCATCTTCACCGCACACCAGGGATAAGGGATTTAGTAGACGGAAATTGGGTACTAAAGCCCTATGTAAATTTTTATGTATAACGGTAAAATCACAACCATTTCTGATCACTTTTTTTCATTTTAATGCAATTTTTTTTTGACAACATTTCTTCGATGGATCAACTATGGTACCTTAGAACGAGCTGTAAAGTAGGAGCTTTTCTGTCAAGAAGGACCGCGAGGTTAATTTTTCAAAATTGATTTAAAAATCCATTTTAAACTCTTTGTGGTCGTACAAAGGGGAATTGTACTTAGAAAAATAAGCTTTATCGCTGTAAACAATAATATCAGCAATCTAAGCTTTATTTTGCTTTTATTTTACTTTTATTCAAACTACCCTAAAGCGATTTAGAATCTTTAAATCCGGTGGCCAAAATGGCGATGATGAAATATTGAAAAAATGCATTTTAGGAGCGTTCATTTATTACGTAACGTAAAAAATATTTTGGTCCCCTCCCCCCTTGACAAATTTCTATACAAATAAAAAAAAATGGAGCGTAACACGGCCTTCAACCCCCTCTCCTCCCAACTGCGTTACGTTACGTTACGTTTCGTTACTATCAACTAAACAAATTCGGCAATAAGGGGGTAGCAAATTCGATTATCCTGGACTTCACAGCAAAAATAAGTTAAATTTTGAAATGTTTAAAATTTGGTTGGTTGAATATTACCTCTTTTTTGAGTAATTTTACCTAAAAAGTGTGTAAAAATGTGAACCTGATAAATAGGGTTAGTGAATTTTCAAGATTTCGCGGACAGCGTAAAAAACGTGAAATTTGAAGATTCCCGTGAAATACCGTGAAATTTATCATTTTCTCAAATCAATCCACAGTGGGGCCAAACCCGGTGCTAATCCCATGAAATTGATTACGAGAAAGGCCGCAGGTTTTTTGACCTCAAAAATTGTGTTCTATACGTAAAAAAGCCTGATTAATCGAATGGTGATGACCCCATCCACCGGAGACCACGGGAACAGGTCCATTTTGCCCCTTTTCCCCTAAAAATCAATTTTCTCAAACTATTTGACCTGTACAGAAAAAGGCCGCAGATTTTTTGACCTCAAAAATAGTGTTCTATACGTAAAAAAGTCCGATAAATCGAATGGCGATGACCCCATCCACCGGAGACCACGGGAACAGGTCCATTTTGCCCCTTTTCCCCTAAAACTCAATTTTCTCAAACTATTTGACCTGTACAGAAAAAGGCCGCAGGTTTTTTGACCTCAAAAATAGTGTTCTATACGTAAAAAAGCCTGATAAATCGAATGGTGATGACCCCATCCACCGGAGACCACGGGAACAGGTCCATTTTGCCCCTTTTCCCCTAAAAATCAATTTTCTCAAACTATTTGACCTGTACAGAAAAAGGCCGCAGGTTTTTTGACCTCAAAAATACGAAAAATAAGAATTAAATAATTTAAGAATTTAAGAATTTAAGAGTTTAAGAATTTAAGAATTAAAGAATTTAAGAATTTAAGAATTTAAGAATTTAAGAATTTAAGAATTTAAGAATTTAAGAATTTAAGAATTTAAGAATTTAAGAATTTAAGAATTTAAGAATTTAAGAATTTAAGAATTTAAGAATTTAAGAATTTAAGAATTTAAGAATTTAAGAATTTAAGAATTTAAGAATTTAAGAATTTAAGAATTTAAGAATTTAAGAATTTAAGAATTTAAGAATTTAAGAATTTAAGAATTTAAGAATTTAAGAATTTAAGAATTTAAGAATTTAAGAATTTAAGAATTTAAGAATTTAAGAATTTAAGAATTTAAGAATTTAAGAATTTAAGAATTTAAGAATTTAAGAATTTAAGAATTTAAGAATTTAAGAATTTAAGAATTTAAGAATTTAAGAATTTAAGAATTTAAGAATTTAAGAATTTAAGAATTTAAGAATTTAAGAATTTAAGAATTTAAGAATTTAAGAATTTAAGAATTTAAGAATTTAAGAATTTAAGAATTTAAGAATTTAAGAATTTAAGAATTTAAGAATTTAAGAATTTAAGAATTTAAGAATTTAAGAATTTAAGAATTTAAGAATTTAAGAATTTAAGAATTTAAGAATTTAAGAATTTAAGAATTTAAGAATTTAAGAATTTAAGAATTTAAGAATTTAAGAATTTAAGAATTTAAGAATTTAAGAATTTAAGAATTTAAGAATTTAAGAATTTAAGAATTTAAGAATTTAAGAATTTAACAATTTAAGAATTTAAGAATTTAAAAATTTAAGAATTTAAGAATTTAAGAATTTAAGAATTTAAGAATTTAAGAATTTAAGAATTTAAGAATTTAAGAATTTAAGAATTTAAGAATTTAAGAATTTAAGAAATTTTGGACCTGTTTCCGTGGTTTCCGGTGGATGGGGTCATCACCATTCGATTTATCGGACTTTTTTACGTATAGAACACTATTTTTGAGGTCAAAAAACCTGCGGCCTTTTTCTGTACAGGTCAAATAGTTTGAGAAAAATGATTTTTATGGGAAAAGGGGCAAAATTGACCTGTTTCCGTGGTTTCCGGTGGATGGGGTCATCACCATTCGATTTATTGGGCTTTTTTACGTATAGAACACTATTTTTGAGGTCAAAAAACCTGCGGCCTTTTTCTGTACAGGTCAAATAGTTTGAGAAAATTGATTTTTAGGGGAAAAAGGGGCAAAATGGACCTGTTCCCGTGGTCTCCGGTGGATGGGGTCATCACCATTCGATTTATCAGGCGTTTTTACGTATAGAACACTATTTTTGAGTCAAAAAACCTGCGGCCTTTTTCTGTACAGGTCAAATAGTTTGAGAAAATTGATTTTTAGGGGAAAAGGGGCAAAATGGACCTGTTCCCGTGGTCTCCGGTGGATGGGGTCATCACCATTCGATTTATCAGGCTTTTTTACGTATAGAACACTATTTTTGAGGTCAAAAAACCTGCGGCCTTTTTCTGTACAGGTCAAATAGTTTGAGAAAATTGATTTTTAGGGGAAAAGGGGCAAAATGGACCTGTTCCCGTGGTCTCCGGTGGATGGAGTCATCACCATTCGATTTATCGGGCTTTTTTACGTATAGAACACTATTTTTGAGGTCAAAAAACCTGCGGCCTTTTTCTGTACAGGTCAAATAGTTTGAGAAAATTGATTTTTAGGGGAAAAGGGGCAAAATGGACCTGTTCCCGTGGTCTCCGGTGGATGGGGTCATCACCATTCGATTTATCGGACTTTTTTACGTATAGAACACTATTTTTGAGGTCAAAAAACCTGCGGCCTTTTTCTGTACAGGTCAAATAGTTTGAGAAAATTGATTTTTAGGGGAAAAAGGGGCAAAATGGACCTGTTCCCGTGGTCTCCGGTGGATGGGGTCATCCCCATTCAATTTATCGGACTTTTTTACGTATAGAACACTATTTTTGAGGTCAAAAAACCTGCGGCCTTTTTCTGTACAGGTCAAATAGTTTGAGAAAATTGATTTTTAGGGATAAAGGGGCAAAATGGACCTGTTTCCGTGGTCTCCGGTGGATGGGGTCATCACCATTCGATTTATCGGACTTTTTTACGTATAGAACACTATTTTTGAGGTCAAAAAACCTGCGGCCTTTTTCTGTACAGGTCAAATAGCTTGAAAAAAATGATTTTTAGGGGAAAAAGGGGCAAAATGGACCTGTTCTTGTGTTCTCCGGTGGATGGAGTCATCACCATTCAATTTATCGGACTTTTTTACGTATAGAACACTATTTTTGAGGTCAAAAAACCTGCGGCCTTTTTCTGTACAGGTCAAATAGTTTGAGAAAATTAATTTTTAGGGGAAAAGGGGCAAAATGGACCTGTTCCCGTGGTCTCCGGTGGATGGGGTCATCACCATTCGATTTATCAGGCTTTTTTACGTATAGAACACTATTTTTGAGGTCAAAAAACCTGCGGCCTTTTTCTGTACAGGTCAAATAGTTTGAGAAAATTGATTTTTAGGGGAAAAGGGGCAAAATGGACCTGTTCCCGTGGTCTCCGGTGGATGGGGTCATCACCATTCGATTTATCAGGCTTTTTTACGTATAGAACACTATTTTTGAGGTCAAAAAACCTGCGGCCTTTTTCTGTACAGGTCAAATAGTTTGAGAAAATTGATTTTTAGGGGAAAAAGGGGCAAAATGGACCTGTTCCCGTGGTCTCCGGTGGATGGGGTCATCACCATTCGATTTATCAGGCTTTTTTACGTATAGAACACTATTTTTGAGGTCAAAAAACCTGCGGCCTTTTTCTGTACAGGTCAAATAGTTTGAGAAAATTGATTTTTAGGGGAAAAGGGGCAAAATGGACCTGTTCCCGTGGTCTCCGGTGGATGGGGTCATCACCATTCGATTTATCAGGCTTTTTTACGTATAGAACACTATTTTTGAGGTCAAAAAACCTGCGGCCTTTTTCTGTACAGGTCAAATAGTTTGAGAAAATTGATTTTTAGGGGAAAAGGGGCAAAATGGACCTGTTCCCGTGGTCTCCGGTGGATGGAGTCATCACCATTCGATTTATCGGACTTTTTTACGTATAGAACACTATTTTTGAGGTCAAAAAACCTGCGGCCTTTTTCTGTACAGGTCAAATAGTTTGAGAAAATTGATTTTTAGGGGAAAAGGGGCAAAATGGACCTGTTCCCGTGGTCTCCGGTGGATGGGGTCATCACCATTCGATTTATCGGACTTTTTTACGTATAGAACACTATTTTTGAGGTCAAAAAACCTGCGGCCTTTTTCTGTACAGGTCAAATAGTTTGAGAAAATTGATTTTTAGGGGAAAAGGGGCAAAATGGACCTGTTCCCGTGGTCTCCGGTGGATGGGGTCATCCCCATTCGATTTATCGGACTTTTTTACGTATAGAACACTATTTTTGAGGTCAAAAAACCTGCGGCCTTTTTCTGTACAGGTCAAATAGTTTGAGAAAATTGATTTTTAGGGGAAAAAGGGGCAAAATGGACCTGTTCCCGTGGTCTCCGGTGGATGGGGTCATCACCATTCGATTTATCGGACTTTTTTACGTATAGAACACTATTTTTGAGGTCAAAAAACCTGCGGCCTTTTTCTGTACAGGTCAAATAGTTTGAGAAAATTAATTTTTAGGGGAAAAGGGGCAAAATGGACCTGTTCCCGTGGTCTCCGGTGGATGGGGTCATCACCATTCGATTTATCAGGCTTTTTTACGTATAGAACACTATTTTTGAGGTCAAAAAACCTGCGGCCTTTTTCTGTACAGGTCAAATAGTTTGAGAAAATTGATTTTTAGGGGAAAAGGGGCAAAATGGACCTGTTCCCGTGGTCTCCGGTGGATGGAGTCATCACCATTCGATTTATCGGGCTTTTTTACGTATAGAACACTATTTTTGAGGTCAAAAAACCTGCGGCCTTTTTCTGTACAGGTCAAATAGTTTGAGAAAATTGATTTTTAGGGGAAAAGGGGCAAAATGGACCTGTTCCCGTGGTCTCCGGTGAATGGGGTCATCCCCATTCGATTTATCGGACTTTTTTACGTATAGAACACTGTTTTTGAGGTCAAAAAACCTGCGGCCTTTTTCTGTACAGGTCAAATAGTTTGAGAAAATTGATTTTTAGGGAAAAAAGGGGCAAAATGGACCTGTTCCCGTGGTCTCCGGTGGATGGGGTCATCACCATTCGATTAATCAGGCTTTTTTACGTATAGAACACTATTTTTGAGGTCAAAAAACCTGCGGCCTTTCTCGTAATCAATTTCATGGGATTAGCACCGGGTTTGGCCCCACTGTGCAATCCTTTGAAATAACAATATCATAAACATTTCATCCACTTAGACCTTTTTATGAAAAAAATTATGTAATATTTTATTTCATTTGAAAAGTGTTATAACGTCATGATTCGAAATCCGGACACTTAGTACCATATTATTTTTGTTATAGCTGGCAAAAAATCATGAAATAAGTTGGAAATGTAGAAATATCACCAGGATTTAGTAGAAACAGTCAGTTTTAGGAGACTGCATGCAAAATATGCCTTTTCTAACAATTTTTCATCAGAATTTGAAAACTAAAATGACTTGTTGTGCTTCGAATCCCGGACACTGTTAAAAGCTGATTCGAAATCCGGACACTTTTGCTTCGAATTCCGGACACTCGATTTTGCTTATGAATCGCACAAATTTGGACTGAAATGTTAGTGAATGGCATTCTTCAGGTCTCAAATAAGCTGTTAACATCAAAATAATCGATAGTTTATATAAAACATGGCTATAATTTAAGAAAATCAAAAACATAAATTTCTGCTTTGCCTTCCCGGTGCTTCGGACGCCTATGAAATATTCCCGTTGAAATGTTTCGCATTTTTGGTAAACTCATATTTTTATTTAATTTAATTGTGTTGGCATTAACTACAGCGTCCAAACAAACTTTAAATGAAAGTTGATGTTAGAATTCATCAAATAACACAGTTTTGACATTCATAATGCGAACTTATATCCAAATAATTGATAAAGAAAGTTGAAGTGTCCGGGTTTCGAAGCGTCCGGGAATTCGAATCATGACGTTATGAAACAATTGAAGAATTGTTAGCAGAACATACTTTATCATTAAATTGTTACAATATTTCCTGAGAAGTGTATGCTGCGAATACTTAAATGATTTTAACAAAAATCAGTCAAGGTAAAACAAATATTTTTGGAATCATCAAGTTATCACAAGGATTGTTTATAAGTTTTTTAAGAAAACAACAATTTTAGGATAACAATTTGATACCTTTTTTATTTGAAAGGAATATTTTGATTTTATTTTAATTCAAGCTTTATTTACTCAAGACTTTTTATTATTTTAACAGCTAAACTCCCAAGCTCGAGAAAAAGTATGAATTTCTATTTAAATTCCCCATTGAAATTCACAATTCATATTTTATCTGAGTCCTGTTTAATTTTCACGAAATTTGATTATTTGGGTGGAAGTTAAAAAATACCACTTTTTTGTTTTTGTTTTTTTGTTCTGATATTGCATAATATTTTGTAGATTTCGTTATAGATTAAATTATATTTGCCTATTGATTTTTAATAAAGATTTTTGAAAAATCAGATGAAAACCACTTTATAATATTTTTACTGGGCCTATCCATAAACCACGTGGAAACATTTTTAGAAGTTTTTTAAAAAGTTTTTTGAGAAATAATATATGATGAAGCATAAAAAGTTGTTTCTGTTATTTCAATCTGAGATATTCGAAGTTATTTAAGCAGTTTTCAAGATCCGCGAAATTTCCGTGAAATTTGGTGTTTTGAAATAAAAGACCCCGTGAAATTTACCATTTTTAAGCGTGAAAAATCACTAAGCCTACTGATAAATATTGATTAGACACTGATGAAAATTCACCAGTTTCTGATGTAATATTACACTTTTTTTGGACACAAAATCTATCACCATTCCCCGATGAATATTACCATAATTTTTTTCTGTGTGTATGAAACATAATCATGGCTGAAAATATCAACTTCCCAACAATAAGTGCGATAAGCTTTGACACAACCTTCACAACTAATAATTGCCCGTTTTCACAGCGCATCTCCCAGATTACTTCCCCCCACACTCAAGATTAGACCGAAATTAGCCGCCGCTAATTCCGACACGCCGATCCGGTGTCACCGATAGTGGTGATAACTTGACGGGGCTCAAATTAAGTCGTAAAATTTCGCTATTAAATTTTTCATCCCAGCGACAGCCCCCTGGTTTGGGGGCGCATCCATAATTCAAACGACTTATAGAAAAATTGTATTTTAATGCGGCGCGGACTGTGTGTTTGTTTCTTGGTTTGATCTAAGAGTAGCGTTTAGAGCCCGGCGTGAAGAACATGGCAGCCAACTAGGAGTGCGTACGGAAAGTTGAGTTTTTCATGGGATGCGGAATTCTATGCGGGGAAAAGGGGTCGTAAATTTTCGCCCTGACGATGGTGCCTGGGGTCCTCGGCGCGGGGAATTATTCATAAATGTTATTAATAAACAGTAAAAAGTGGAATTAGTTAAAAGTATGAATATGGATCGCAATAAATAACACTAATCCTAAATATTTCCTCACTCACTTTGTTTAGCTGTCGGGCCGAGCTAATCCAGCTGTCCAGCGCACACAGTGGTCAACCGGAGGGAAACAACCCCTGTGAGGCTTGACTTTATGACGGGGGCCGAATCGAGTAGAAAAATGAAGCCATTAGTAAGCGTTCCGTTCGCGTTCTGATATTATCCGAATGAATTATTAAAAGGCCTTCTTCCGTAAGAACTCCCTCAAACGAGTCCGCTTGTTGTAAAAGAGGATTAACTTTTTCGTACCTTTTTCCTCTCTCTCTCTTCAACGACCGGTCAGTTTGACCCCCCGACACAGGACGACCCCATCGACAAATTAGAAGCTTTCGATTCCCAGGACGGCCAGTTCCGGCGATTGACCGAAAATTGTCCGAATCCATCAGATCCGTCGCTCTCTGGGGATCCGTCCGAGATCGGGTTTGGACAGCTTTTAGCAAAATCAAACCTGCTACCTGCTGGGAAACTCCCAGAGCATTAAACAAATCTCAATAATCGTGGACGCTACGAGAGGGGAGCAGAAGGGCGATTCAATTAGACACTACTCCAGGTCCCGTTTCCGCGCGTACGCACACTCTCCACGTGTGTAGAATCACACTACGTGATGGACATCCATCGATTACGTTGCACAAAATCACTCTCACTCCGGGGGGAACGGACTGAAAAATTGATCAACTTTTAATCAAATTACGGTCCCAGCGAAACAGGTGTTCATCTCGGAATCTCGAGCACCAATTATGAAACCGGAGCAATCTCCCGGGCGCAAAGGAGATGCTGATGGGACCTTTTTACGTTGGAGATTCAGAGTACAAACAAAAAAAAAGCACGACCAGCAGACGGCCTGTTGTTTTATCGAATTACAGCTAGTTATGATTCTCATCGCAAGTAAATCAGGGCTCTGCCTCCAAAGAGTTCTCCAGACGTGATACAATGTAGTTCCCAGGGGACCGCTGAAGATACCCTACTCGCAGACACTTGCGCCAAACGTAAACAAGTCCCAACGTGGAGTTTGTCTTTTACTCTTTCGGAAGGTTCGCCCCAACAGCAGACGAAGTTCTGCTGGCAGAGGAGGCAAACAAAATCTCCGGATTAATTGTAAACAAATATAATTAAATTTTGTATTTGATTTTATCAATGCTGAGGGGTTCTTCGTCATATTTTATTCAGCGCTGGGAAGCGAAACTAGACGTTGTGGTCGACGGTGCGGTTCTCGAGCCAATGTTTACAGTGTTGGTGTTTTGCATGACTGCAACGAGCATGCACCAACTCTCGAGGGATGGACTTCTGCAGGGGATTGTACACCCAAACGAAAGATTTCTGTCAACCTATGCGACTACCGCATCATTACATTTGTCGAGACCTGCTCAGCGTTATCTTTGGTCAGCTGGTTAAGACGAGCCCGTACACGGAGAAAAAAGAGTTCCTAAAATCGGGAACAAGCGTTCATGAAATTTATTTTGAAACCATGAACAAAATTTTCAAATTTCATGGTACGATTTTAAAAAAACTTAACATAAAATTTGAACACTTCGTTTGTGGTTCTGATATTCATGACCGCTTGTTCATGATTTTGGGAACTGATTTTTCTCCGTGTAGCTATGACATACAGGCAAGAATTTGAACCTCGTTTGAGTTGACTCATCCCTCAACGTTCCATAAGAACGCATTTCTCCGAGACCAAGTCGACTTTCAAAAAACCAACAGCAATTAACCTCGCGAAGGATGGCGCCTAGGTGTTCCCAAAACCAAAAATCCAACTCTAGGTGGGGTCCCCCCGCTCTTAAATCTCCTCTAACCATGATGAATAGCATCAACATCGGAAGGTACAATAAGCTATAAAACAATCCGGCATCGACGCTAGGCTTGTTAGAAGACAAAACAAAGAAAAAAAAACAGGTCGTAAAAGTCTGTGGAGTCGAATATCTCGATCCGGTCGCAGTCGCCGAAAAATCCATATCGTACGCAAAGTTCTGAACACACTGGTGCGCCCACCGGACTTATGTCTAATTCCTGCGCTAGTCAAAAGTGGAGAAACGAAAAAAAAAAACCAAAATCCATGAGATAAACAAACAAGTTTGACCTGGCCACGAAAGGACGGAAGAAGGGAGAACGGCTCCTCTTCCCAAACAAACGCTGAGGAAGTAAGGTGCATTTCGGTGCAGGCCAACACTCCCGGGACGGTTATGATTTATGTCTAGCCAGTTCCTGGCGATTTGTACCTTTCTGGCGGCGACGATGACGGCCAAATTTATGTCTATTTGGGTAACGGATGGCACTTGTTTACAAAATATAGATTTTTCTTCGCCTCAATTTTTCCGGTTCCGCCCTCGATTAGTGAATCGGCTCAGCTGACCCAACTGGGATCAACCCACACACGTCTTGATCGATTCCGTTTGCCGAGAGTACGAGGTGTGAAGGTAGCAAATGGTTCAAGTCAGAGAGTCCAACGCTAATTAATACGTGGCCTGGCCCCTGGCCCGCAGAACACGATCAAATTAGTCGGATTGGCGCAAACTTTGCTGTGAGCCGACTAGGTGTGGGATGTGTGTAATACATGTCGGATTAAGTTGCGATCATGGTGACCTGCAGGGGTGACCTGTGCGAGAAATTGTAACTTCTTTGAACGGTAGCTCGCTGAAGAACAACATGATCTGGTTATAGGAGGATTCCCGTATGTTTGGTAGGTTGAGGATGCAGACCTATTTCCATCAAATTTGCAGATTTAGTATCCACTTATTGTAGAAATTTAGTCCAAAATACAAGAAGTTTTAAAATTTGAAATTTTATTTATCTTGTAGGACCAAAACAGGGACATACACGTGACTATGGTCAAGCTCTAATTTCTAATGGGTTTTAATCGCTAAGCTTTACATGCCACAACAGGGGCAAAATCTCGTTCTCCAAGCTACACTGTCACGTAGATGCGTGTGACCGGCAGCTAGACCACGCACCTCCCCTGGGGGCCTGCCCAGGGTCCACATTTCAATTCCGTCACGGTCGATAACAAGTGGGTAAACCAAAACGGGCTACCGTGCACGATTCCCGCACACCAAGTCCGCAAGACGCAAGCGCCTCGCGCAGGGCAAAAACTTAATTACAATATTAATTTTCAAATAGGATTACAATAATTGGTAACCTTCACGGATTTCGCAGACTCGCAGCTTCTGCAAACGCATAGAGCGAGTGTGTCGTTAAGCTGCCCAAAGTGTCCGGGCGTGTTTCGGGAGACCCGCGGGGACACACACAAAACTGGTCCGGGAAGATTTCGAGCTGTCACGTTTGACAAGGCACGGAGAATTAATCGATTTAAAGCTGACGTGACGCGCGTGAACCGGTCCCGCTCGGGCTCTCCCGAGACAACACATTCCACCGGTATCGGCTGGGTTGTCCGCTGGCCCACTGGGAGATATCCGTGACAAATACGTCTGATCGGCGGTGGAACGTTGGCGTGGTGGCGTTGTTGTATAACAGTAGCACCAATTTCAATCATCAAGTTTCCATAATTATACCGATGCCCCGTCGATCGCGGGATTGAGAGAGTTGCTGCGGCTCCGACCCCTCGGGTGGACTGCATTAATTTTATAAATTCAAGAAAATCAGTTAACACGAACGTCATGTCAACTGAGGCCGCGGTGCGGCGATCTGGACAGACTGCCTGCCTCTTGAAAACGGGCTGGCGAATCTTGCCGGCGGCACAGTGGGACTTCACGAGATATTTTGTTTGGCTTATTTTTTGGGTTGTCACATTGCCAAAAAAATCAATTTATTATTTGTAAATTCTGTTTTGAGCAACAAAACAATAGATTTAATGAAATTTTTTTTTGCTAATTTTTAAATCAAATACTTGACTTTGAAAATACATTTTTGAAGAAACATAATATCTTCATTGAACAAAAAAGGACAAAAAATCCAAAAATATGCAAAAGGAAAACCGCAAAATATTTTTATTTGGATTTTTTAATATCTAAGCGTCTCAAAATTATAAAGTTACTACGAATTTCCATTAAAAGCAGGATACCTTCAAAAATATCACCTAAATTAAAAAAAAAAACTTTGATACAGATATTCAATAAACCGATTTAATCAAATTTTATCCTACATTGATTTTGCTTTTTTTGTATGAAGTGGTTCATTTTTCTGCTACAAAAATATATTTTCGAGATCACATTCCGGAAAAGATAGGAATAATCTATTACATTTTAGTTTTCGTCTATCTCTCCCTCGACACTGACCTATAGGCACACAGAAAAAAATAATGTAAATTTGGAAGCTTTAATTTTGGAAGGTTTAATATTACCTCTTTTATGATGTAATTTTACCTCAATTTAGACTGAAAAAGTGACATTACACCAGAAAAGTGGTAAAATTACACATTTCCAGAGGTAAAATTACACCTTTTTTATGACATAAAAGATGTACCCCTTCCCAGATGTAATATTACCATGATTTTTTTTTCTGTGTACTTCAAATCGAATTTTACTGGCATAAATTAACCTAAAAACAAAAGCCCTGAATTTCATCTCAAAGATCAGGAATGAAATGACACATTCGATGCGAACCAACCACTTGAATCGTTAGCACGCAACCAATCGTGAGCTTTCACGATTCGCAAGCATCCCGCGATTTGATCGATCAAAATACTTTATGGTTTGCTTGGCCTACTACGCTCGTCGGCGTCACTCACACAACAACATGCTCAGAGAGGAGCGAAGCTAAGAAAATACCTGCGTGGCACTCGTTTAGGTTGCACTGCAATACATGGCTCTTCAATTTGAATTTTACGAGGCTTATGTTGATGTCACACGGAGACAAAAGAGTTCCCAAAATCGTGAACAAACGTTCATGAAAATGGGAACCACGAACAAAGTGTTCAAATCCCATGGTACGATTTTCAAAAACGTACCATGGGATTTGAACACTTTGTTCGTGGTTCCCATTTTCATGAACGCTTGTTCACGATTTTGGGAACTCTTTTTTCTCGGTGCAAATGTGACTTTTATGTTCTATGAACAAACAAAAAATGCTAAATGACGTTGAAAACATCAATGATTTAAACACAGCCCTTCGCAGATGAAATCAAATCAGCTTCGAGCGTCAAAACGCAATCGGTCTGTCTTAGCCAACCTGAACCGACCAGAGAGAAAAAGAGAGCAGAAGAGAGTGTATTCAGTAGTGACTGGTGTGGTAGTGACAAACGTTTGGGTTGAGGAGAGTTTTATCAGAGCCGATTTGTACTCGCGATTGAAAGAGAGGATTCTGAGCAATCTGGACCCTGAATTAAAAAAGAAATTTTATATTATGAAAATTAAAAATCTTTTTTTTATTTTTAAATATGTTGTGAATATAAAAAGTGGCAATTTCGCCAAATCCACATTAAAATTATAACCGATTTTCATCACCTAAAACCCATTGTGCAACAGCCCAACTCTCCCAAAGTCAACCAAAGAAGACCACAACTCCAACCCCGCGGTGGACGAAAGCAGATCGCCGGCTTGATACGATTCGGAAACGGAATAAATTTCCTAAATTCCTCAATTAACATCAAAATATATTTGCCAAATAATTTATTAAAAACCAATACCAAGGTATTTTTATGCAAATTTGATTACCGCGCGCGGTCAGCTTTTTTTTCTGTTGTCTTTGGTCCGTCCCGACCTCCGTCCACAACCCGTGGTGCTGACCGGCGGACACTTTGGATCTTTGGCGCGGTCTCTTTGACGGGGGATGCGCGCAAAAAGGAGACCGCTTCTCGTGTTGTGTCATTCTGGAGAGGGTCCTCCTCCCCAGGACTTCGTCTGAAAGATCGCCAGAACCAAAACCAGTCACGCCCTTTTGCAGCTGCCCAACCGACGACGACGACCGGTTGCTGCAACTGCTGGCCCTGGTGGGTATTTTTAGGTCCAAATTAGTGAAATTTTTATTGATGGTTGAATTTATGCAAATTTTGCGCTTGCCCGATTTCTCGGGGCAGCCGCAAGACCAGTGGTCGGGACGTTTAAAGTGGTTGGAATTTGCCGGACTGTGTGTGGGGAAGTGACGGGGAAGCGTTCCACCTGAACACCTAATCTGTCATTCGCGAGAGTTATTAAGAGTTGGGAATAGCGAGAAGTGAAGGTAGCTGATTAGTCGTAATTTATCAATAAAACTGAATCGTTATATTGAACGGTGGTTTCGGGGGACATTGTCTAGTTTCTACTAAACTGTTCAAGTTTTATTGTGAACACCTAATTTAAGCAAAAGTTAGTTTCTAAAAAATGCACACGCAAACCTTAGGACTGATTGACTTCAACGGTCACACTTTCAGCTGTGCACGGTGCATCGTTTACTCACTAATACAACTTCATCACTCATCGGATACTGCATAAAAAGAGAGGACAGAGTTAAAGAGCATGATTGCATTATTTCTCTTTGCTTTTGCAAAGCAATCGCGGCGTTGTGACAAAGAGATAGTATCCCAATCAAATAGTTCGGTCTCGAACAGAGTTCGGAAACTCACTCACAAGTTACTCAACCATGAGGAAAAACTAAGTTACCTGCGAGTAAATTACTCATCACTCTCGGTGAGTGTGAGGACCTTCCTCATTTACTCACAAAGAGGACTTTGAGCGCTCATGAGGGCTATTTTAGAAAACAAATTTCGAGATGTCAAACTGTACATCGGTAATTTTCTTGTTCACTCAACAGCGAAAAAGTAGTCCTGATGGTAGAGGCGCAGTGCTTTCAATTAGTAGTTTTTATTTTATCACAGTGGTTCAAATCCTGATTTTGATCTGTTTTTTTTCAGCTGTTTGTTGTCAGCTTCCAGCTGTCCTACCGACGGATTGGTCGAAGGTTGTTTAGACGGGGGATGCCTCTGCGGGTGAATTTTAACAGCTCTACCAGCAGTGGATGGCCGTGTTGCTGAGGTAAGTGGCCACTCCCGGTCGTCGACATTTGTACAAATGTGTTTTGGTTAAGAATCGGGACATGCCAGAGAAGTTGCAGTAGCCACCGGTGGCTTTGGCTTGGAGGTTCACTGAAAACTAAAAAAAGGCCGATCTAGTGCTTTGGACAGCTTTAAGCTAGGGCCACCGGCGGCCGCTGAGGTTCCATTGGCGTATCCTGGTTCTTAGGCAAGACATATTGGTAGAACTGTCAGCGACCGAGAGTGGCCACAGTTGCACAGCTGTCGAAGGGAGTGACCACTACCCACAGCAACACGGCCATCTTCTTTTGGTATGGCTGCCAACATCCACTCGCAGAAGCTGCCCTCGTCTGTGGCCTCCAATTTATCCTGCGGTAGGTCAATCCACAACGGATTCAACCGGTCACCAATCTTAAAATTATGAAAATAATTGCCCATCCGCTGGACTTTGACAATCCAAGTCTTCTTTTAAAACAATGAAAAAAAAATACGAGACAGACAAAAAAAAATAATGTTTCCACTTTAATACCAACACATAACCTACGGATTAATAAACATTGACGCTACCTCGAATGTACAACCGATTGATAAAGACACTTGATTTTGGATTGATGTGGTCATTGATTTTGTAAATAACAATTTTTGGAAACGGCCTACTCACACCCTCATTTTACTCAAATATGAGTAAATTTACTCAGCCCTCACACTCACGGTGAGTATCGAGAATGTTTACTGTGAGGAAGCCTACTCAATTTGTGAGTGTGAGTGGTTTTCCGAACTCTGGTCTCGAATCCCGAATATTTTTTTTTGTTCTTGTTACAACCTGCTACAAAAGCGGCATCTTCTGTCACTCGCTACATGTAGGTTCAAACAAATTTACCCTACAAATTCCGCACCGTTGAATCACCTGTCGGACAATTAACCGGTCGCTCGTCAAAACCGAGAACCCATTTCAGGGCACCACCAACGAGTGCCTCTTAATCAAATTAAAGCTCTGTGACCAATTAAAATAATTAGCTTTCGCCGGGCGGCGGCGGCAAACTCAAACCCCGGAATCGGTCCACATCCCGGGAATTGCGCGCTACCCGATTAACCTGTCCTCTCGCGCGCCATAAAACAGTTCGTGACCTCACGCGTAGCGGTCACTTCTTCGAAAGAATGTGCGCTCAAAGTAGGCCGCCCCCGGTGGTGACACTCTACGCCGCCTCCTTTGACGACCCTTGGCGCAGAGCATGCCAAGATTTTCACCCTAACCTCAAACAAGGTGCCGGTGAGATGGAAAGGCCACAGATGGCCCGCTTCGGCGCGGCTTCGCCGCGACATTTCCTTTCATCTTCCCCCGGACCGTTTGCCGGCCACGGATCTATTTCCAAACAATTTTATTTTCGAAATACTTTCGGATTTTAATTAAAATTGCCGAATCGCGCGCACTTCTCGGGCGATTCCTCTCGCGCTAGCCAAACATGTACGCACACTCGCAAGTGTGGAATAATTAAATAATTTTCTCGGGGCTTTCTGTGCCTTCCTGGGGGCCTAGGCCGAGAGGTCCAGCAGCACTCTCGCCGGCGGAACCATTTGGCCAGTACGCGGCGGACGGCATCAAAGAAGCGGGCAATTTTCCTCCCGTACATCGGTGGCGCTGTCATGCTCTGCTGTCACATTGGACACAAAAATGACAGTCGTCGCATGCGTCAACAGGAAAGGTCAAGAAAAGACTCTCCCAAATACGAAAGTGAGACAAGTTTGAACACGATGACGAAAATCTCTAAAATTCTCAAAAGATCATCAATGAGTTAACGATATTTTTCTGAATCTCTCTGTTTTTTTGCCGCTAAATTTCACTATTTCCATATTGATATTTCCAACGATATGTCACTGAACAGAAATTACGTCTTTTGCCTCTTTAAAATTTAGTTGCTTAGTTGCTCAGCAGGGATGGAATAATCTAAAAAAAATCTTTCTTTACCCGCAAAAGAAATTTATTTACTGTATTTTGTCTGAGCAATGTTTATCTACGAAAACTTACAGATCATTTTCGACGTGTCACGTTACACCTGCAAACTGCAAGTGTATTTGTGAAATCGGTGTTCCACCAAACAATCCAGATGATGAGTTTTTGAGTTTTCTTTTACCGATCATTCGTGCGCGAGAGAGGAGAGCCCTGCTCGCTTGATGAGCGTCAAAAGATATTCATTTGATGAAGATTCTTCTATCGCCGGTACTCAACGAAACTCTGTTGAAACTTTTCTATAGCTGCGTCAAGCGCGCACACGACGTCCACGTCTACAAAGTCGTCGTACTAGGCCGTAAAATTTTCCCGCGACCGCCGTGTGCACCCCTAAATAATTTTGATGGCCTCCTTTGATTTCATAGGAGAGGAGGACTCTCCGCGTCAGGTGAAGGTCCTTCACTCGTAAAGAAACCCCAAAAACTCGTTAAACCCGGACAGAGGAATGCGCCGAGAGATTCCTGAATTGGCCGTCGCCGCCGCCGCAAGGGTCACCTCGATCTCTCTGTGATGTGGTCCGCGCGGCAACACTGACCACTGGACCAGCTCCACGCGGACGGTCGGGCGGTCGTAAAATAGTGTGAACTTTATATTCACCTTAAATTATCTGGTCGTTTGCGCTGGGTTCGGTTCGCTTTTTATGGGGGATTCTGTTTAATTTTATATTTTGTCACAATTACCCCCGGCGACTGTACCCCAGCGGACAGCGGATCCCAGCTCCGGTGGAGCTTTAAATAGTGAAGCTGTGTACGCGGAATGCTACGATTTAAATTGGGATTTTTAAAGGGAAACGAACTGGAGTTATGACTTTTTTGTTGGCATAATTTAACTTTTTTTTTTGTTTGAATTTAAGGTCTTCTTACAAAATGGCAATTTTTACATCAAGAAAAACGTGGTAATATGTCGACGATACCGACAGTTTTTGTTTGTTTTCATCGCTGCAAAAAGTGACAGTTGTACCATTACACTGTGTCAAACCAAACGAGTTTTTACTGCATAATTCGTTTTTACTTGTCACCCTGCCGTAACATCATGCAACCCTAAATTGAGTCACTCCACCAAGCCGACGGAGGTCGCGCGAGATTCTCCAGGTGTCCGGCCGTTAAACAGGTTCCACTTAATTGTCCATTAACACCCACCACAAAAAGGTAGCCAAATAGTAGCAAACCACCTACCGGTTACCTAACCTTTTTTCGCTGACCAAAAACTACTGCCACAGGGTGACGCACACCTGCCGTGACATCTGTCACGTCCGACTTGACGACTTCATAAAAACATCTCCAGCTGAGACATCTTTTAATGGCGTTTGCGGAGTTGACGCGGGGTCAACCGCGAGAGGTCACCCTGGAAGTGTGGCGCGACGTAATTTATAGACTCTCCAAAAAAACTTGAGCGGCTGCCGCCGCTAATGGAAGCGGAGGTTGACACAGGGTGATGCATCGGATGCATCTCGAAGTTCAGTTTTTTTTTGTGGTGGGAAACCTTACTTGACTGACAACAATCAAAACAAACAAGGCGTGGATAAATAATGGAACCCGAACCCGCCGGCGGGGACCCCGGAACGCACTGCACCAAAAATGGGACTATTTATAGAGTCAATTAGATAGTCGTTTTGGGGTATTAAATCTTCCCGAGGACGACTTCGTCGTCGTCAGCGGCTGCAGCAGCCGGGAAGAATTATGAGCGTGAACTATTAACCGCTAAATGGCTGGTTTGTTTTTTGTTCCGACTGCTCTTCCATTTAGAAGAGAGAAAGAAAAAAAAACCGTACATGATTTAGACAGGCACGAAAACAACCAAACTTTTCCTCTAAATTGCCGTCGTCAAATTTCAAACGCTCGGTTCGAAGGTTGAACCGCGCGTAGTAGTCCATCCGTCAAAGTAGGCCCGCAACTGTCAGGGAGAAAACAACAATGACACGCGTGTGTGTTCTGATTGAACACATGTTGACGGGTGACGTTCGCGTAAACAGGGTTCAGTTTAATTACTTTTCTAATGTCGGCTACCGTTATCGGAACTTTTAGAATTTTAAAACATTAAAAGCATAACGAAGCTGACGAAACTAGAGCAAGAAACCGCAAGCAGGTGTGAAACGTCAACGCCGTTCTGTTTAAAAGACAGCAAAGGTCGTAGCATGTCATGAATCGAACGGAACGAAGGCAAGTTTTGGGCATGCCAAGATCTGTAGGTAACCGTTGGAAATTTTGGCACCGGTAGTGCGGTAGCTCGAACCGGTTCAAACTTTGGATCTGGGAAATTTCACGGAACCGGTTGAGGGGGGAATTTGGACGGTGTCCGGTCTGACCATGTACGACACGATTTTTGATGGGTCGATTGTACAATTGCTTGTTTGTGTCATTTGTGGGTTTGGCTGGAACAAGGGAAGTGTTTTGTAATTGTTGGGAAATTTGCTACTGTAATTTTGCTTTGAAATTTGTTTTGCCAAGTTACTTAAACTTTTTCACAGACAATGAAACATGAATTTTGGAAGAATCACGTTAATTCCACTGATCTGTCGATTCTGTTAACTACATCAAAAGGGTTTCTACTTCTAAAACTAGGCAAAATATATGAGAATTCATGCATTCCCCTGTGTTTAGAATCATTTTCAACATGTTTAGGTTTATTTTTAAAATGTTCGATGGACAGTACCGCAAAAAGTTTACACTTTTTTGAAAGCTTGTTATTTAAATTTTTGTATTTTTTAATTTGCCTCCCCTCTTGACCTCGTTTAGAGCCAGGACAAAAACTTTGAAAATTATTTGCATCGGCCCAAATAAACACTGGAAAATTTATGAATGCAATCGACAGCATATGTTTATTTTTATTGAAGCAAACAATATTTTTTTTAACTCTTATTTTTGAGGAAACTCCAAAGAATATCTCAGGATTCTTTTGCATAATGTTTTCGTCCACCCCACCCTTCAAAAAAAAAAAACATACTTTTTGATTACAAATTATGAAAATTAGCCCCCCTCCCCTCTCACGATATCGACCAGCGCTGATGGATTAAAACTGCAAATAAAATATGTACTAGCCTTAGGATCTTATAAAAAAAGTCCTAATTAAATTGTTAAACATATTAAATCCCTCCAAAAAATCACTAATTAGCTTTTCAAAAATATATAAAAATATTATTTGCCAGTGTAAAAAATAGCAATATTTTCGATTCAATAGATTTATTTTTTTATTGAATTAGTCTTTTTTCTTATATTATATTAAAATATTTTTAAATTTTCAGCAGTTTTAGATAAAAAATAAGTCATATAAAACCAAATTTGCAGGACCAAAACATCAGATTTTTTTTTTGCTTAAAAAATTCTCTAGAACTTTTTTATTTTAAAGAGAAATTATTGAGTATTCTTGATTAATTTTATTTTCAAGAAAATCGGTTTATTTAAATTCAGTATAAACCATTAGCTTTTTTTCTGGGTTATTTCCGAGATAAAATTTAATCATTTTGAAAAATTGCAGCCAAATATATAATTTTTGACCCCTGCCCCCACCCCCCCCCGCCCTCGTAACCAAATTTCCATACAAAATTTAGAAATGTTGTATGGAGCGTAAAACGGCCTCCGAACCCTCTCCCCCCCCCTACTGCGTTACGTAATAAAAGAGCGCTCTCTTTCATACAAATCTATGATAATTCTTTGATTATTCAAAGAATTATTATAGATTTGTATGAAAGGGATTTTTTTGATATTTAGCTTTTCAAATAAAACCAGAAACTTTCATTCCTAATCTTATCAAATCGTACAAAAACTCAACTCATATTAAAAAAATCCTTCTGGAAGAACTTATGTTTGAAATAAGTTAAAAAATTTATTTGTGTATTTATAATGAATGATATTAAAAACATTTGCTTTTAATTCATCTACTTAATGTCACCTAAATTTGGTTTTCCATCAAATATAAAAATAAATAAAACTTTATATAAACTGAACGATGATAATAAACTATGGTGACTAATACCTTAAAAATCGTTTTATTCCTAAGTTATGGTGGATCAGTTGAGGCTTTTAAAAAAAACTGTTCTAAGTTATAAGAGTGAAAAAATGTACAGTTGTACTTCATAATAATTTGTTTTACGCATAATAGAAGTAACACGACTTAAACGACTGCTCTAAAAAATATAAATTAAATAAAACAATACTACAATCATCAGAAACAACAATATTTTTTAACAGATCTTTAATCTTTGCAAAATCGCACTTTTTTTTGTACATATTTAAAAATTTAAATTACTCAGCAAAATGTTTTAATGGATGTAAACATAAAAATATTTGTTTAACTGATTTCTATTTCTATTATAATTTCACTTAATCTAATGACAAAATCAAGCGAAGTCTATTAATTAATATTGCAACTTCTTAAAGCTTCCTGCAGTGTAACTTTTCGAAGTTTGATAAAGTTTACTCGAAGGTACTGGCACGAGGTAGCATTCCGAGAACTCGGATTGCCTCAGATGTAAGATTGCATGTAAGATTTCAAATGCTTATTACTTGGTTCAGCAAATCCGCAGGTTCACGATGTTTGGCACCATTTGGTTCGAAATTTTATCAACTAGTTTAGTTTGAATCTTGAAATAATGTAATTTTCTATTATATTATCATAATTCCTTCACTGAAATAAAAAAGGACAAAATTCCTTTATATTAGGAATTTTGAACTTTTTTCTATTTCAGCTTAGAATTTTAAGGTAAATGTGTGCTTCCCTAACACGGACGTTCACTTCAATTTCCTAAAATGCATAAATTTTATCCCCGAAATTGCACTTTCCTAACACAGATTTGAGCTTCAGCTTTCTAAAATACATTTTACACATAACATTTCAACAAAATTAATGTTTCTTTATCGAATCATTCAATTTTAAGAAACTTTTAGTACGACAACTTACAACTCGATGGTTTACAAATATAAGTAGATATAAGTAGGTCTTATTATAGCCAAGGAGATGTTTCGATATTCACTATACTGATATAATGTTATCCAACGCCATCCCGGTTATGTCTACGACATAATCACTGTTTTTTCTTCAGTTAGACAACGGTTTACAAAACAACACTTGTTTCGATTGCTTTTATTTCTAAAGCAAATCAAACAAACTGACGTTTCGATCCACTTTTATTCGACCATCTTCAGGGTGAGAACTTCACGTTGTGTTTCGCTCTCATCACTTGCGACACTTACTTGGCAGAATGTTGGGCGTGTGGCAGGTGCCCCCGCCGTTGTCCAGCGGGTCCAGGTGGTGGTTCATCACCAGCGACGGCTGCACCAGTCCGCCCCGGTGGCTCTGCAGGGGGTTCAACTGGTGCGCCAAGGGGCCACCGATCTCTGCCATTACCATGTAGGGGGGGTGGTGGATACCGGTTAGCACTGATCGAAAACTCGACTTTTAATTTAGGGGTTTGGGCACTGCTTTCGATTCGCACTGTACACTTCTTTTTTCTCGAGGACTTCCTTAATCCAAGGTGGAGGGCGGAAGTGGGTTGAGCGGGGTTAGTTAATTGGGTACTTGATCCACGAACTAATTAAGGCACACACTGACACTTGTTGGTTTTCGAATCGCAACTGAAGCAATTGTGATAAAAATCAACTGATTTTGAATTTTATTGCGCAGAAGTTGATGAACTATTTGTTGAACTCTGCGCGGCCAACGTGATTTACTATGGCGGATGATCACTGAATTGGTAATAGCCGTGCTCCTATTTTCGGCCTAACGAGGGATCCATAGACGTGTTTTCTTTCAAGCTCCGACCGTAGTAAACCATGAAAAACTGTGATTAATCAAAAACCGCGGGCGGGGATCCGTGGCCGCAATAATTGGCCGCTTGGTTATCTCCCCGGAACCGATTGTCCGTTGCGCATGTTGCACCGGAATATTGCCGTTGTCGCTGGAACGTTTTCCGCGCCGCGTCGCTCCCGATCACTGCTAGGTGGATCGCTCTCTCTCGGCCTACTACGCCGACGACGCGACTACGACACACACTGAACGAAATACACCGGATGAGATCGTCGCGTCACACACAACTCATACACACCCGACGGCAATCTCTCCGTACAACGACGTATCCCGCGAGTGGTCGGCACTGAACTAAATCAACTCCGACGGCCGGAGGTGTCACAATTTCCTACATCACCAATACCACCGCGCACGTGTGCTCTCTCTCTCTTCACTCAGTAGGCGACGCGACGACGGAACAAACACCACGCAAGCAACCGGAGCATGTGTGTGCGAGAGCGAAGAGAATTTTTCAGCAGAAAAGAGAGCATCAACAGCAGAAGAAGACAGCGGCCTCGCCCCTTCTCCGTCCGGCGCGTTGGATTGGTTGTCAAGGTTTTAAAGAAACTTGGTTAGAGGGTGGAGGCTTATGTGAAGAGCGAGCACGCACACACAAACACACGCGAGCGCGCGCCTGTGTAACAATCCAAGTAGTCGTCGCGGCGGCGGAACAAAATGGTTGGCCGTGGAGACGCATTGTTGTGTGTGCGTGTGTGAGCGCGTAGGCTTCTGCGATTGAATTCACCTTAAGCAGGATGTCATGGGGCCTACAGGGGTGGCGAGGAGGTAGCGGGAGAGGATTAACCAAGGGTTATTTCTGGACTGAAATCCAGACGTAGTGCGTGCTAGGTTATGTACTGCTGGGATGTTGTTTTTGGCAGGGTGTGGCAGCGTTGCCACATGTACAGATTTATCTGTCATGGTACAGATTTTCAGCAAAGATCTGAGTACAGAATCTGTACGTACAGATGACAGATATTTGGGTCACCGTACTGATTTGTACAGATTTTCAGATAAAACAGATTTTTACTCAAAATGATATTATTGAATAGTTCAGTAATTGCAATTATCTCAACATTTAAGAACTTTTCATTGATTAAATCTAGTTTAACTTTTGAAACATTTAGAAATGGATCAAGCCTAGGATCAAGCTTATATTTTTGAACGATCTTAGATCCATTTATGCTAGAATATTTTGAACTAGGAGTCTCTCTTAATACTAACCCCCAGTACGCCGCGGGTAATTGGCTCCCTCCCACTAACATTTACACACAAGATCCTCTGTAGTTTTAGGTTTTTCTTAGGTTTAAGAAAACTGCATTTACAATAGCAGACTCATTGCTAACCAGGTTTCAGTACCGACAAGGACCTAATAAAAATAATTTATAGCATTTCGTTCTAATAAAGTTATAACATAATTTCCAGCATTTCCCCAAAATGATTTTGAAATTAAGGAGAACACAGGTAAAATAAAATCTTAAATAGGGGAAATTCTCGTATGTTTGGCAGGTTAAGCACTCGCTCCTAACTCCATCCAATTTACTGATTTTCACTATTTAAACAACTAATTTTGCAAAACTTTTGATAGAAACTTGCTTGCTCACTTCTTATTGAGCTTTCTATCACTCGATTTCAGTTGAAAACGCTTTTAATTAGCTTTAATTGAATGTCAAAGTTCTGACCTGCCAACATTAGAGGCACGCTGGAATTAGATGCTGTTCCCCTACTTCAAAAATTTAATAAAAGTTGTACTGAATCATACAGTTATTATTGTGGTGATGTTTGGTGTGGGGTGGGGTTTTGGATGGGGTTGTGTGTGGGTTTGTTGGGTTTTCTTCTTATCGGTGTGGGGTGGTTGGCTGTTGCGGGCGTTGGGATGGGTTTGTTCTGGGGGTGGCTTTTTTTTTGGGGGTGTTGTTGTTTTGTGTGGGGGAGGTTGGCCTGGCATGGTCTGGCCCGTTTGTGTATTTTGTGGGTATTACGCCGGTGTGGGGACGGTTGTGGGTTTTTATTTGGGCATGCGGGGGGTGCTTATGTGGGGTGGGGGAGGGTTTTGGGTTTCGAAGGTTGGACTGGTTTGGGGTTGTTGGGGTTGAGGGGATTTTAGGTTGGTGGTGGGTGTTTGGGGGACGTGTTTGCAGGGGGGGGTAAGGCTTCGGGGGATTGATGGTGGAGGTGGAGGGTGGTTGTGGGTGGTATGGAGGTTAGGTTTGGTGGGTTGGAGGTTGGAGGTTGGAGGTTTGAAGGTTGGAAGTTTGGAAGTTTGGCGGTTTGGAGGTTTGGAGGTTTGGAGGTTTGGAGGTTTGGAGTTTGGGTTTGGAGGTTTGGAGGTTTGGAGGTTTGGAGGTTTGGAGGTTTGGAGGTTTTGGAGGTTTGGAGGTTTGGAGGTTTGGAGGTTTTGGAGGTTTGGAGGTTTGGAGGTTTGGAGGTTTGGAGGTTTGGAGGTTTGGAGGTTTTGGAGGTTTGGAGGTTTGGAGGTTTGGAGGTTTGGAGGTTTGGAGGTTTTGGAGGTTTGGAGGTTTGGAGGTTTGGAGGTTTGGAGGTTTGGAGGTTTGGAGTTTGAGGTTTGGAGGTTTGGAGGTTTGGAGGTTTGGAGGTTTGGAGGTTTGGAGGTTTTGGAGGTTTGGAGGTTTGGAGGTTTGGAGGTTTGGAGGTTTGGAGGTTTGGAGGTTTGGAGGTTTGGAGGTTTGGAGGTTTGGAGGTTTGGAGGTTTGGAGGTTGGAGGTTTGGAGGTTTGGAGGTTTGGAGGTTTGGAGGTTTGGAGGTTTGGAGGTTTTGGAGGTTTGGAGGTTTGGAGGTTTGGAGGTTTGGAGGTTTGGAGGTTTGGAGGTTTGGAGGTTTGGAGGTTTGGAGGTTTTGGAGGTTTGGAGGTTTGGAGGTTTGGAGGTTTGGAGGTTTGGAGGTTTGGAGGTTTGGAGGTTTGGAGGTTTGGAGGTTTGGAGGTTTGGAGGTTTGGAGGTTTGGAGGTTTGGAGGTTTGGAGGTTTGGAGGTTTGGAGGTTTGGAGGTTTGGAGGTTTGGAGGTTTGAGTTTGGAGGTTTGGAGGTTTGGAGGTTTGGAGGTTTGGAGGTTTTGGAGGTTTGAGGTTTGGAGGTTTGGAGGTTTGGAGGTTTGGAGGTTTGGAGGTTTGGAGGTTTGGAGGTTTGGAGGTTTTGGAGGTTTGGAGGTTTGGAGGTTTGGAGGTTGGAGGTTTGGAGGTTTGGAGGTTTGGAGGTTTGGAGGTTTGGAGGTTGGAGGTTTGGGGTTGAGTTGGAGTTTTGGAGGTTTGGAGGTTTGGAGTTTAGTTTCGTATGCGGTTTGCGGAAGTGTATTCTTAAATTCTTAATTTCTTAAATTCTTAAATTCTTAAATTCTTAAATTCTTAAATTCTTAAATTCTTAAATTCATAAATTCTTAAATTCTTAAATTCTTAAATTCTTAAATTCTTAAATTCTTAAATTCTTAAATTCTTAAATTCTTAATATTCTTAAATTCTTAAATTCTTAAATTCTTAAATTCTTAAATTCTTAAATTCATAAATTCTTAAATTCTTAAATTCTTAAATTCTTAAATTCTTATTCTTAAATAAATTCTTAAATTCTTATTATTTTGAATTTGAAGGATTTTGAATATATGATTTATTAAATTATATTATTTTAATTTTATTAATTTTTAATTATTAGAATTTTAAAGCTTTGAATTTTTTATTTTTAAATTTTGTTTTGTATATATATTTCTTTTTATTTTTTAAATCTTAGATTTTTTTTAGTTTTAATATTTGTATTTGTGTTTATAGATTTTCTCTTTGGTTAACTTCTTTTGAAGCAAAAGAGAGGATCGAAGTAGCCATGGGCGTGTTTGGACGTAATTTTTTTTCGCTGCCGTAAATTTGATGTTTTCTTCGGGGTTTTTTTTTTCAAGTTATTTCTCGTTGGCATCTTTTTGTCAATTTTTAGAAAATTCCACGACGGTTTCGGATTTGTTCTTCGGTTGACTTTATTCTGTAAGAGAATCTTTCTGTGGCTGAAGGCAAAAGTGAAGCTCTCCGTGAACCTTTTAGTATGGCGGAACGGTGAAGATTTCCTGATGGTTCCAGCCTTTCCGGCAAAGCCAGAAGCTATTTGCAACCTGCGGAGCCTGTTCCTTCACTTATACAGCCCCTAAATGGAAGCAGATTCTATTTGATTCGGTTCGTCGACTGAAAACTATCAAGAACCCAGAGAAGGTGACGTCAGGCTGTGTCCAATTCCGGTTGCAGGAAAATGAAGATTGAAGCTGCTTATTGAAGATATCCAGGTTTTGGTGAGATCTTTCCATAATTTTTTGCAATGTTTTTTTTCCATGCCATACCAATATAAATTATATTCTATTGATTAAATGAAATATCTTTCCTACCCCTTCTCCATCTTCCATTTTCCCAATCCCCATTTCTCCATTTCCACGAACCCCATTATTTGCCAAATTTACACTTACACACCCAACCACAACTGATTCGGAGCGTTTGGTACGGTATGTCCACGCATCCTTCCTCCCCTGTAGATTCTGTGAAATGTGATCCGTTCACAGAATCTTCTCTGCGGTAAACACAACGCAGTAGGGCTGGCCGCTTTAATTTTTGCAATTCATTTTCGGGTGTTCTCGGATGTACTGCAATTATTAATAATGACAAGAAAAGTGCTTGGGGCGTAATCTAATCGCAAGACTTTCCAGCATGCTTTCATCGGACTGGCTGCGTTTGTGTTAGATTAGATTAGATTAGATTAGATTAGATTAGATTAGATTCACAGCAAATAAAGTAGTAATCTAGCTGCGTGTAAAAGGCCTGGGTGTAAAATAAATGTTGAATTATTTTATGAAATTCTATGTAATATTACACCCTGAAATATGTAGCCCATCAGTATGGAAAACCTACTTGACCGAAATGTCAAGCTCATATATGCGTTTATCCTTTCAATTCTTCATCGGTCTGATGGCCGAGCGGGCTAAGGCGCCAGCCCTTACTGTTGGTGCTGGGTTTGAATCCCGTTGGCTGCAACTTTTTTTTTGTGAGTAGAAAAATTGTACATGCAGTGTGTAATATTAAGTGTTTATTTTGACGAAGGTGATGTGCATGCTTTTGCATGCGATTTTACCATCGGATTTTTTGCTGTGTTGGTTAACTTCTTTTCAAGCAAAATACAAAATCCTTCCTTTTAATTTCAAGATTCTGCTTTTTGAGATTCGGCATCAAAAGGCAATTCGGAATTTTCAATATTATAATATCGATTACAAAATTATTGATACATTTATGACTTTCAGTTGCAATAAAATAAACAAATTCTGAATATTTAAGTTTTTTCACTAGAACTTTTGCAAACAAACATCGCGCGAAGGAACGTCACGCGAAGAAACGTCTTTCCTTGGCCGTTTCTTGTGTGTTTTTTATATGCAGTTTTGCGTTCCTTCCGAGCTGCATAATGTTGTCATAAGATTGTTCAAAATGCATAATAAAAAATGTTATTTACAAAAAATATACCGTACAGATAATGGTACAGATATTCGCCATGCTTGGTGCAGATAAGACAGATTTTTGGACCCTCTGATACAGACGAGCATGTGGTAACACTGGGGTGTGGGCACAGATTTTTCAGAATGTCGTCGGCAAAGAGCAAAGGGATGGTGTGGGTTTATACTGGAGTTCGACGTGAATTGAGCAGGACAGCATGGACGTGGAGGGTTGTTGAATATTTAATTCATTTGTTGCATTTTACATTCGTGTGGGTGGACAATCACGAGCAATGGCGTGTTTAATTGATAAGAATAGAAGAAAACTTGCGAAAGAGGATAACCGTGTTTTTGAGCTTTTCTTAGATCAGAATTGGGTCAATAAACATGTATGATGTTCGTTTATGAAAAACCACTAATTTTTTACTATAAATTAGAAAAATTTGTCTGTATCATTTATTTTAAGTTTTAAGACCAGGAAAGCTTTCCTTTTTGATTGTGATGATGATGTTAAAAATTAAATTTAAAGCCTTATTTAAGATTGTGAAGAAAAAAGCTTTGAAGCATTCACAGAAAAAAAATCATGGTAATATTACATCTGAGAAGATGTACATTTTTTATGTCAGAAAAAATGTTTAATGTTACCTCTGAAAATGTGAAATTTTATTACTATTCTGGTATAATGTCTTTTTCAGTCTAAATAGAGGTAAAAGTTCATCATTAAAGAGGCAATTTTCAACCTTCTAAAATTACACCTTCCAAATTTACACAATTTTTTGCTGTGTTCATAGAGGCAGAAAATCTCAAATAATGCTTGTCAGAGAAAAAAATTGGTAAGAAACACCAATAAAACTAAAATATCCGAAGTTTCGGTTACAGCCCAGACGCAATTACCCGAAGCCTTGATTATTTGAACTTTCGATTATCCGAAGTTGGATTATCCGAAAGTTTGTACGGGACTTTGGATAATCGAACTACACATTTTTTTTTATTTTTCATTTTCTTGTTTTAAGGCCGATGCAAATATTTAAAAAAGTTTTTGTCCCTCGGCCCTGGCCGAGGTCAAGGGGGGGGGGGCAAAAAAATAAAAAAATATAAAAATTTAAATAACAAGCCATAGTCTTGACATTTAAATGAAAAAAGTGTTTTAAAATGCATTTTACACTAGTTCAGTTGTTTTGCAATCATTAGTTTTCAAAAAATCAAAGATCTGACAAAAACAAAAATTGTATCGAAAAAAAAGATTTTGCATCGAAAATTTTCAAAAAATCTTAAGATTTTTTAATAAACCCAAACATGCTAAAATTGATTTTAAACGCAGAAGAATGTATTTTAATTTGATTTCAGCTGGTTGCACATGAATTTTCATTGAAATTTTGAAGCTTATTGTAAAAATATTTTTTTTGACCCCTGATTTTTCGGGCCAATTTTGAAGGGGGGGGGGGGGGGGTGACAAAAACTTTTAAAAATATTTGTACCAGCCTAATGAAATTCAAATTCTGCGACACTATCTTAGTCAAATTTTAATATTTGATTACCTATTAAATAATAAAATGCATTTTATTTTATATTTCGTCACCGCCTTATTTGCCGCCATCTTGCTAATCTAATCTAATCTAATCTAATCTAACACAAACGCAGCCAGTCCGATGAAAGCATGCTGGAAAGTCTTGTGATTAGATTACGCCCCAAGCACTTTTCTTGTCATTATTAATAATTGCAGTACATCCGAGAACACCCGAAAATGCCTTGCAAAAATTAAAGCGGCCAGCCCTACTACGTTGTGTTTACCGCAGAGAGGATTCTGAAACGGATCACATTTCACAGAATCTACAGGGGAGGAAGGATGCGTGGACATACCGTACCAAACGCTCCTGTTTACAGTTTCATATGTGTTTTGTATAATGTGTTAAGTGTAAAATATAGTGTGGTTATATAATCAATTAAATATAATAATGCAATATAATGATCATTTAATAAAATCCCATCACCTTTCTATAATAACATGCAACCAAGCACACAAACAGCGACACAAAAGAAATGAAAATGAGCATGCAAAAACAAGACAACGCGTCCCCGTGATCAGCGCACTAATGATGCCATTATTTAATTATAATAACCACGCACCCAAGCACACAAACAGCGACACAAAAGAAATGAAAATGAGCGTGCAAAAACAAGACAGCGCGTCTCCGTGGTCAGCGCACTAATCCTTATTTGCCGCCATCTTGCATTTAAAAATTCAAAATAACTTAAGCGTAGTTTAAGGGTCAAACTCCAGCCTGACAATTAAACAAAAGACAGTGAAATAAAAAAATCGTGATTCGATTATCCGAAGTGAAATGTGTTCGAGGCCTTCGGATAATCGAGTCTGGACTGTATCTGAAGGTCGATTAATTCAAGTTTTGTATGGGACTTCGGATAATCAAATCATAAACAAAATACATTTGTATTGCCTTATGGCCGTTGCAAATATTATTCAAAGCTCATGTCACACCCCCCTCCCCTCTTCAAAATCGGTCCGAAAAATCTGTGCAAACAATTTGTTTTACCTTTTTTTACGAAAATGAAAAACATTAAATCACTGATTTTTTTTAGACTCGTAATAATGGTGATTGTAAATTGATTTCTTTCTATCACTTTAGGCACATTTACAAAGATAGTTTGAACGGAAATTAAATAGTGTACAAACAAAATACATAAGGTTTTAAGTTTTATTTATTTATTATAAAAATCGGAATCATTTTAACCAAAAAAATGTTTTTTTTTTCAGGTGAGAAATAGAATGATTGATGCATCTATGGTTGTTTATGCTTTAGTTAGGCCGTTGCACATATTTTACAAAGTTTATGTCACCCTCTTATGAAACCGGACCGAAAAATTAGGTGATGAAATTTTTGATTTAGACTTCATTTTTCTAAACAAAATAGAATAACTTGAAACGCGTTTGTTGATAATAACATTTAGAATTTTGGGCTCATTAAAAATATTTTGATATTTTATTGTGAAATTCGGATGTATAAACAAACGCATTTACCTGTCCTCTCCTCTCGACTTTGGTCTAAATCGAGGAACATAACTCTCAAAAATTGCATCGGCTATAATTGTAATTGTAATTAACGTGAAGACTTCAATCATGGTCATGATTTTTCGTTCAAAGATATAATTTTTGCGTCGCTTTCAATATTTTGACAAAATTCCTTCAACAAGTTGTTTAGAATAGTGCCCTACACATGCTGATTCCTTTTGGTAACGATTATCCCATTCCTTGTAAAGTAATGGAAATCGTCATTAATCAATGATTGCCAACTAGGACGTCAACGACTGTGCCACAAAAGTATATAAATTTTGAAGCACATTTGATTTAGATCAAAAATTCTTTCAGTTGCTTCAAGAAGGCAACAACCGGCACATGCTGATTCCTTTTGGTGCTAAAATTCGTTAAATTGAATTTAATACAGAATATTTAATAGTGATGATTAAATTTCTTCGAAAATGATCAACGGACCTTAACTAAGTATGCAACACATTTCCACCTAGTAAAATATTTTTAAAAATATCTTATTTGGGGAACGTGACACATCATCATTGTCATTTTAAAGAAACAATAAGCTTGAAAATTTGCTGTTAGAATTTAATATTTGTAATATATCACATTTTTGAAATCCAAATCTTCAACTATGCAAACTCAGGCCAAAGTTCGTGAATTAACGCGTGACAAACGTGGTAGCATAAAATTGAAAATTGAATTTAACTTCCACACATTCATCGCCACACAACTGTCGTCAGCGTCATAAACCTTGCTTTGGTTCTTCCTGAACAGGATGATGATACAAGACTTTGCCTTCTGGATCCTGCCTCCGTTGTTTGTTCCGGGCCTATGCTGCCAACCCACCTCCCTACACACCCATTTCCCCACAGCCCATCCGTCCTCTCTCAACGCACACACACACCCACACACTGTTAACTGTCGGCACAAGGCTCAGCAAAGGCTCAAACAAAAAAGAACGAACATAACGTAAAAACGGTGTGCAACTCCTCTTTCTATACTACAACCGGTCGGTGGTGGTGGTATAAAACCACGCCGCCACCGCCTCCTCTCGCGCAATAGCTCCATATTTTTTAATTTTCCTAATGGATATCGATCAGAAAATATGGTCGTTTTGTGTTATTTTATGTTTTCTGTTTAACCCTTCGCTGCTGCTGTTTTCTTCTTTCTACGTTTTTTTTTGTTGTTGTGTAAGCTTCTTTTTTATCTCCTTCCCATTCTACTTTTTTTTGTTGTTGCTTTTCCATCTTGATGTTATTAAATGAGTGTGTACGTTTATATTTATACTTTTTCCATATTTTATGTAGCATTCGACTTTTTTTTTGTTCCTTCATAACGAATCTGCTTCCTGCGCTTGGATTGCAAAGTTGCTTTATTTTTTGCTGCTGTCAACGATTTTTTTTTTGACTTGGATCCTTTTTTCCTTCGAGGCCCGGAAAGGATCCTCCATAATGCAAGAGCAGAGGATGTTGTGCTTACGTGCGCCATTTTTTGCTATTTAGTTTCTTAACAAGGGGTTTCGGGGGTTTTGGAAGCAGATTTTTCTTTAGGAGGTCAAATTTCAAATTCGTGCATGTAATATTGACTCACTTTGACATTCAATTACAACGATTTTCCAACTTTCAACTGAAATCATGTAAAAAATACCTAAATGAGAATAGAGCAATCAATACTTAAATATCTCATATTTTGGTTTCAACTTGTTGAAAGTGTCAGTATTTACAAAACAAAAGGTTGTGGTTTGTGAAAGTAACGGGTCACTTAATGGTCATCTGATATATTCTTGCATATGGTTTCAAATGGTCCTTTGTACATGGGTAACACATGGCACATTGGTTGTTTTGAAAAAAGCAATGAATATTTTAAAATTAATTTTAACCCTCTAACGCCCATGATTACTCCCGAGCACCACTAATTTTTGTCTTTAAAATTAAATTTCTCTGCGACCATGCATTTTTTCAACCTGGTTCAACTTGTGTTAGTTAATATAGAATGTAAACTTAAAACCATTGAAATTTCATCCAATTTGGTCGATTCAGTTACCAGTAATGGTGAAAAACGTAAAAATCATGATTTTGCTCTGAGCGGGAAAGGGTTAAACCAGTGCACAGTGGGCGAAATGGAACCCAAAATCGGACTTAATTGAACGCGGCTGGTTCCCTGTTATGAATAATAGTGTTTCTTATGTAAAAAAATCCGGGGAATCGATTGGTGATGGTTTCATCCACCGCACGAAACGGCAAAGGGTCCATTTTGCCCCAATTCCCCATTTTTTAACATTTTTTCTTGAAAATCGGTCTGTATTTAGAGCGGAGGCTTTATGCGGCCTTCCAAAATGCACTTAACTTATGTGAAAATGTCCCAGGAATCCAGTAAAAATAACCACTTGCACCGCAAAAATCATCTAGGGTCCATTTAACCCCAATTCCGCTATAAAAGCATTTTTGGTCGTTTTCAAATGTTAGGTCAGATTTTAAAAATCTGAAAATATTTTTATCGTAAAGATCAGACAATTTTACATAAGAATGACGATTTGCACTTGATAGTTTGACACATTTATGTTGATATAGAAATTAAACTAAATAAAAAGATTGAAGAATCAGTTTTGGGCCAATTTTCCCAAACGCAGAATAAACTGCCTTTTACATAATTTTTATTTTAATCAACATAAATTTGTCAAACTTTCAAGTGCAAATCATCATTCTTATGTAAAATTGTCTGATCTTTACGATAAAAATATTTTCAGATTTTTAAAATCTGACCTAACATTTGAAAACGGCCAAAAATGCTTTTATAGCGGAATTGGGGTTAAATGGACCCTAGATGATTTTTGCGGTGCAAGTGGTTATTTTTACTGGATTCCTGGGACATTTTCACATAAGTTAAGTGCATTTTGGAAGGCCGCATAAAGCCTCCGCTCTAAATACAGACCGATTTTCAAGAAAAAATGTTAAAAAATGGGGAATTGGGGCAAAATGGACCCTTTGCCGTTTCGTGCGGTGGATGAAACCATTACCAATCGATTCCCCGGATTTTTTTACATAAGAAACACTATTATTCATAACAGGGAACCAGCCGCGTTCAATTAAGTCCGATTTTGGGTTCCATTTCGCCCACTGTGCAGTGGTTTATTTAGCCAATTCCCTTGCTAATGATTATAAAATTAAAAAAAAACTTTTTCTTAACATCAATATTAAATACATGTTGAAATGAAGAAAATTTAAACAATAGAATAGTTTTGATTTCTGGTAAAAATATTAATAACCGCTAAAAAATCTGGAGGAATTGGAAGAAAATATAGGTCTGGGTGTAAAATAAAATTTCATTATTTTATGACATTTTATGTAATATTACACCCAGAAAAATAGACGTACATGACAACCGTGAGGGCTAAGGCGCCAGTCCTCTGTGTGAGTGCTGGTTTTTGAATCCTGGCGGTTGCAACTTTTTTTGTGTGTGTAGAAAAACTGTACATGCAGTGTGGAATGCGTAATGTGCATGCTTTTGCATGCGATTTTGCCATCAGATTCTTTGCTGTGTACTTCTTAGTTAAAACAATTCAATTTATCATAAACTTTTTTATGTTAGGCGAGATTATTGAAATTCCAATCTATTTTACTTTGAAAGTTAAACTTATAACCTTTCATTTGCGTCCAACAGAGCTAAAGTCGGTTGAATTGGGGCGATTTTATGAGTTTTTTTTAATGTACTTTTTGTAAAAATAGAATTTTCCGGTTACCGTAGTGGCCATGCAAAAAAAAGTTACTTAATCCACGCTTAGGTAGTTGGTGTCTTCCTCACATTTAGAGGGTAATGCTAAACAAAAAAAAAATACAAAAGGGCGGACCTTTTAGTGCACAGTGTTCAGAATGGCAAAATTAAGTGGAATAAATTGATAACTCCTTTATTTGACGTCCTAGCCAAATGGTGTCTTCCGAAGAGTTGTTGTACTTGGGCTATCTTTTGAAGTTATTAACATACAGGGTGACGACCTTCCAAGGTGTCAACCAAAAACTAACTTTGTTGGATGACGTTGTAGGGCTTTGGTGTCTTGGGCAAAGTTGTAGAGGAGATAATTTCATGAAAGTTTTCGAAGGCGCCAAATTTGTAGCTCTTAACCTATTCGAGATATACGCCAATTTTGCAATAATGGTCTAAAAAAGCACTTTTTTGGTGATAACTCAAAATGTTAGCATTTTAGTGGCCTACTATAGTCTGAAGAGATATTTATGACATAAAATTACACATCTTTGCCAAAGACAGCAAAATGTTTTAAGCCTTTATTGAGGAGTTGTAACCATTTTTATGTGATTTTGAGCCTATTTTCAAGTTGCTATGTTTTCAAAATGGCGCATTTTGGCGCAAAACTGAACAATGCACCTGAAAGTACACACTTTCAACTACATTTCTTGGAAATATCTCCGTGTCTATCGGTGTCTATTTCTATCGCAATATGAATTTTACGGTTTTTTATCAATTTATTTATAATTTTCAAGCGGAATGTTACTGAAAACGTGGTAATAATCGGATAAATTGATCGATTTCATGGAAAATTCTTTGTCTATGATAAAAACGCCAACCTTTTTTAAGTGACCAAATATAAATGGAAGTACTTAATTTTAAATACGAACAATTATTAAAAATTTTAACTTACATTATTTTTGGGCTAAACATATTTTTATTCATAATTTTAGAATGTGTGTCATAATTTTAAGCATAAATAAAGTTCATAAACAACACTTAAGTGCTCTCTACCAACTCACACGAAATCGGGAGTTGCCCCGACCACTCTTTGATTTGCGTAAAACTTTGTCCTAAGGGGTAACTTTTGTCCCTGATCACAAATCCGAGGTCCGTTTTTTTATATCTCGTGACGGAGGGGCGGTACGACCCCTTCCATTTTTGAATATGCGAAAAAAGAGGTGTTTTTCAATGGAGCACCCGCAGTCGAGCAGTTTTTGACAGTTCGCTCCATAAGAAATACATTGTAGAAAAAAGCAAAAACTGCTCGATTTGAAGTGCTCCATTATTTGAAGCCTGAAACGGTGATGAAATAGAAATTTGGTGTCAAAGTGACTTTTATGTAAAATTAGACGCCCAATTCGATGGCGTACTCAGAATTTCGAAAAAAAAAATGTATTTTTCATCGAAAGAAGCACTAAAAAAGTTTTTAAAATTCTGCCATTTTCCGTTACTCAAGTGTTAAAACAAATTGGAACATGTCATTTTATGGGACAAAGTTTCACGCAAATCGAAGAGGGGTCGAGGCAACTGCTGTAAGAGTTGGCGGAGAATGGAGCACCCGCAGTCGAGCAGTTTTTGACAGTTCGCTCCATAAGAAATACATTGTAGAAAAAAGCAAAAACTGCTCGAATGGAAGTGCTCCATTATTCATTTAAAAGATTAAAGTCAATCTATAAGCGGGGTTGAAATGTTGAGGTAAATTCTAAAAATAAATATATGATCAATTTAAATGAATTTCAATTTTAATGCAATTTAACGTTTAATAAAATTACATTTCATCTCACTATGGCACCAAAAAATCTCATCAGTCGCTCTTGAAGAGCCATACAACAGCAATTAATGTCACAGTTCTTTAAAATATACTCATCAAATCTTCCCGTTCTGCTGCGACATCTTGCCTATGTTGCTTTAAGGTATTTTTTTATTTTTCCCTCCATCTTTTTCCACGCTCTAATATAATGGAGTTTTCACGACTTACCTTTGGCACAAGTGTTTTCCCTTCTTTCGCGTTAGATCAACAGAAATAAAAGCGCGGCCAAGCTTGGTCGGCGGGGAGAGAGCTTTCAATTTTTCTTTTATTATTGAATTATAGTCCTCTTTTGAGGAATGGCGCTAAGAGAGAGAAAAGTAAAGAACTGCAGAAATTTAATTAAATAATCGGTTCCTTAAAAAGTTTGTTTCAAGATCCGTTGGATTTGATTGATTTTAAAATTTTGTTGGTTTGCAGAAATTAATTAATGAAAGAAATTCGAAATAGGTAATGTGATTTAATAAATTCGTAATTAGTTATTTCCTATTTGAAAAAGAAATGGTATACAATAGAAAAAATACGAAAATGTTCAGTCGTTACGTGAACATGAATGGAAATGTTTAGAAAATGTTATCATATGTAATAAAAATAATTCGATTGTTTTCACTAAATAAACCCATATTTCCTCTGTTTGATTCATGCTCAATATTTTCACTCAAGTGCTCACAATCGCGGAGCAAAACAATGCATGCAATTTCAAAATCCCGAAACCACCCTGTTGCAACTGTAGGCCAACTGTCCCCCGAATTGCACAGTGTGCACCTTTGATCCGCCAGAATCGGTAATAATTCACGGTGTTTGAGCACGCGCCAGGCTCAATCACTCCAAATCGATCCATTCCGGACCTCTTTTTCCCATTCATTCTGTAACACAAAAGACCAAAAACAATAATTTGTATGAATTGTTGAGATGATTTATGTTCAAGTTCCGCTTTATTACTGTTTATGGCAAACACCTCGCGCCGATGAATGAGGGAAGAACTGCCGTGATTGTTTTTTTGGCTCGATTCATTCTTTACTCGAACAATTTTTGCTTTTTTCCGTCGTCCTTGAGGAAGGGAAACAAGAGCGCTTTTTAATGTGACGCCCTTAAAGAACCATTAATGGTTTGATTTATTGTTATTACGACATCGGACGCGGCACTATTTTCCCCTTGGGTTATAGTTCTGTTGCTGTCCTGGAAAGCAGTTGTGGAGGTCAATTAGAGGGTTCACGACTGTCCATGGGGTCCTGCTGGATGTAAGGGACTGGGCGAGGTGATTTAATCGACGCGCTTCGCTGAGAACAATGGGCATGTTTGTTGTCGCTACATATGTTTGGTGTTTCGGAACGGAACGTCCGCCGGGGTGAACCTGGCAGATTGCAGCCTATAGCGGCATTGAATCCAGGAGGGACCTTTTCGTTACGCGCTACAGCTTGTAAGTTGTCACTGGAGGTGATGATGGATGTGATTCGACGCAGGTGAGGAGCGGAAATTGAAGTTTTTAGTTAGAATTTTATTTTATTTGCTGTTTTTCATAAGCAATGAAATCACGATATTTATGGATTAAAAAACTCCCAAAAGCAATTTCATTTATGCACGCAATACATTTCACATAAGTATTTTAAAATATAAACTGCTTTTCTATCATTCTGAATATATTCTTGATAGGGTATTTTAACCATTAGTGGACCCCCTAGCACATCTGACAAGCATTTTCACAATTTTTATTAATTTAAGCATTATGTCGTAACCCTTTCTAAAAAAAACCTGATTGCATGCCACCAGGGGCACCAGCCTTTCTTACTACAGAATATAACGTCTTTCAATTCAAAATTGTTTATTTGTAATGTCAGCATAAAAGAAAGTGATATGATACAAAAAATCTTATGATGAAAGCAAACTATTATTAATGATGTGTTTTCCAAAAGAAATTGAAAAAGCAATTTTCACCAAAAGAATATTTTTAATCGTACAAATTCTTAATCAAACAAGCGTTTATGACAAACGCGAGCATAGCAAGCTTCCCATGCGCCAGTGACGACGCACACCGCGGTTTTGGTTTTCTAGTTTTGGTACGAGCCCATAAACCGAACAAAGCAGGCGCAAAGCAAAACCGAGGTACAAGTGAACCGCGTGTGCCGCACAGTGCAGGGAAGCTTGCCATTCAGCATCTACGAAAGTGAGAGAGTCAGAGATAGCTATTTTTACAACCGCACCACTACACACTTAATCGCGATAACTTAGGTAGAAAGCCATTGGCGTCGCGAGTATTGAAAACTTTGAAACCGATATAAACGATGAAATGCTTAGAAAGCTCCCATTGGAATCCAATGAACTCTGTTAAATAAACTTTCGAAATCACGACAAAATTAAGCCTACTTTTAGGGGGGGGGAGGGGGGTGAAACAAATTGTTTGTAGCCGAATGAATGTCCTATGTCACAAAAGTTTTTGCATGAACATTGGACAGTTATGCAAAAACGGACAGGGCAAAAGAAACCGAAAAGCTACGATATCTTACATGTTGTAGGAAACATCGGTAGATAAGCTACTACAATCGAGTATATCTCGAGCCACAAACTATATGCGCCAGCATTCTCGCGCCAGTATTCGAAGCTCAACTTGACAACTTGTCGACTTGGCGACGAAGCGTCGAAAATCGATGCAGTGTGATTTTTTAGCGATTTTTCCGATTAAAATTCATGCTGAATCGTCATATTTACGAACATGAAAATGATGTCCAGCCATAAAGTAAGACCTATACCTATACCAGTCATCCCACATATTCGGAACACTCACAAATTCGGAACACTTTTGTGGTAATTTGTCAATAACATGCCAAATGCAGCTTTTCTGTCGACACTACTATTTTTAGGACCTTCATTTGGACATTCTCTTGCTATTTCACTAGTAAAAGTAGTACTTTTTGAACAAAAACCCTCATTTCAAGACTATTTTATCCAGAGCAGAAAAAATCTGCCTCCAAATTGCCTGTTCCATGATTGTGGAATGTTATTGTGCCTCCCACAATTGTGGAACACCTGAATTGAACTGATATTTTTTACAAAAAAGTTATCAGCCCATTCATAACACATAAATAAGCTTGAATTTCGTTGGTTTCAGTGCGTGAAGTCATTATTTTATGAAAAATTATGTACTCATAGAGAGAACCAAAGTTTGTTTACATCCGTAAGAAAAAAAGTGTTCCGAATTTGTGGATTTCAAGGGTCAAGGGTTTTCTTCAAAAACTTGATTTAAGAGTAAAAATACAGCAAGTTCAATACAGCATTCGAAAGATCGCAAGAAAAGCTTTCAAATGAAGGTAGAAGCGAATCATTAAGTTCAATTATCGATTTTCTATGATTTTTTGAACATTGGCCGAGCTGTAAACTGTTCCGAATATGAGGGATGACTGTACCTTTTTTTAGTAAGAAAGGCAAAAACAATGAAATCTGAAGTCTTTTGAATAATTCTGACTATTTGTTTCATCAATTATATCTGGAGTTTTTTTTAAAAGGTCCAATGAACCAAATTTCCAGTTTTTGCTATTTGGGTGTGTTCGAAACTGCCTTGAGTCAGGGGTGTTCAAAAACACCCAAAAAGCAAAAACTGAAAATTTGGTTTATTGGACCTTTTCAAAAAAAAAACTCCACATATGTTTTTGTGCAGAAAAATAGCCATTTGCCAGTTTTCTTACAGTGGACTCGGGTCCAATATCCGATTGTGGACCCGGGTCCACTATAGGAAAACTGTTGTTTTTATGTCAAATTAAACCGATATTTGATGGTTTGATGCATGGTGTGGGTCTAATGATAGATATAAAAAATAAAAGAGGACATTTACTAACTTTTCAATGTAAACAAATGAATTTTGTTAACAGATATAGCTAATAAACATAAAAACCTGACAGACTTTATAACACATTTATTTCCGAAAAAGTTCAAACAAAACGGGCCAAAAACCACTATAGTTTTGATTTATTATAAATTCTAACAGTTTCAGCAACTATCAACTGGTATTATAAACATGAAAACAGCTATATTTACACTCATGATTGAAAAATATGTAATTAGGTTGATTAAAACAAGCATTAATTATATGTTTAAGAAATACTTAAGCTAAGATACACAGTTTTCTTCATTTTACAAAAATAACGAGTGGCTTTTGTAGCTTAAATTAACAGGGGTCATATTTTGGAAAAGTTAGGATTTTCGTTGACCTATATTAAACCCCCTTAGTTTTGCTCGAAATTGGTCAGCTCTTCGTTTTATTTTAGTAATGTTCCTTAAACTTACATTATTTCGACTTACTAAAGTGAAATAATCAGTCAAAAATTAATTGGATAGTTAATTTAATCATAAAACAGAAGTGCTGCTTAGTTTTGAAAATGCTAATGGACATGGCTGATTTCAGATGTCGAACTCAAAACACTTATTTTGGCAAAAAGGACAATTCAATGTCAGTTAACCTCGTTTTGAATGATGCAGAACATGCCAACTAAAAGATTTATAGATATAAACACGCTTGAAATTGTAATTTTATTGAATTTTACATAAAAAAAACCTTCAGTGGGTCAACTATAGGAAAAGGGTCCACTTATGGATTATCAGTGTTAAAATCAGTGTTGGAAAATCATGAAATAATAACAGTTGAAATATCAATCAGTTTATAATTTTTTATTAAAAAAGTACTACAGAACAGGGAATCCTTTACTAGAATGACACACCACACGTTTAAATTCTGAATGTCGTGATATTATTCATCTATAAAATGTTCATCAAACTGAAGATCGTTAACGGAGAATTGGATTACATACATCGCGCTTTTTAATGTTTTCACTCAATGAAAATAGAGCTGGATTCTAGAGCAAACCACACAGGAAAAAGAGCCAAACTGCTCGACATCCCCATGTGTACATAAGTGGTTCCCACATGAACATATTTTATGTCACTTGAAAAGTACCGAAAGGCCTCGCCGCTGCCGTGTGTCCTACTCGGAGTGGCATCATTATACTTGTACGAGGTCGTTACAATTTTTGTTCAAGTCTCGTTAAGTTTTTTTTTGCCGCCACGAGGATGACTTATTTTTGTACCACTTGGTTGATCCACTTGAGATCAAGCCGATCGTTAAGTTCAAGGATAACGAGTGGCTCATCTTGTTGCGAGATCCTCCTGGTCTTGCATAATAAAACCGAAGTCCTCAGCTGCTTCCAACATCTGACTTGGGTAACACGCAAAAATGTCGTTTGATGTGCATCAACGAATTTCGTCGCGTATCGATTCAAGTGCTTCAAACGTGGTTCTTGTTACGAACTCCGCTAAAAAAGATAAGCTGAACTGAACCAAAATTTTATCAGTAGCTTGGAGACAATTTTACGGCCCGTTCCGTGGCCACCGATCATTTGCCAATGGAAAAAATACCCAGAAGCCCGTAAACATAAACATGTGTCTCACATAAAAAAGGATTGATTCGTCGGCTTATGCTCGCTGGTCCAGCAGATGATGCTGCTGCTGCTGAGTCTTCATATTTCATCGCGGTTGGTTTCGAGTGTGCCAAACCTATCTCTCTCTCTCTCTCGTGTTATGCTGCTTCTGTTGAGTAGAGCACCGTTTGGTTGGTTTTTGGTCATCACCATGTGGCTGCCAACACCGTAAAAGCAGTGCACAAACCTGCACGGGAGGCGCCACCAGTGCCAGCCAGTGAGTGTCTGGTTTCAAACGGACGAGGGGTGAGAAGATGTTGGAATTTGAAATCATTTTGTACCTCGGAACTTAAATTTTTGTAACAAGTATTTTTTTCTAAATTCCAGAATTAATTAATTAATATTTAGTAAATTTGATAAATAGCACAAAGAGTTATTTTTCTCTTCAAGGTAAAATAACTCTCAATCCTTTCAACCAATTTTTGATCTTGATGAAGCATTAGAATCAAGATATCTGAAGATTTTGGAATATTGAAGACTTGGTCATTTCAGTAATATAATTCACTAATAGCATCAAAAATATACCATTTTTTTCTTAAAATCATTTTATTTTGGAAAGGCTAGTATTTAAAATGCGCATTATTTTTTTTGCTTTTTTTTATTTGTCTGCAAAATTTAGGACATATTTTCAATTTCATTATTTTTACAAATTTATGTTTTTTTTTGTTTATGATTTTCCGTGACTTAAAAGTTCCTTTTATTGGTATCCTAAATATATCCAAAATATATTTAAATGTTTTTGGAAATTTAACTTTTTGTGTAAAAAGCTAGTAAAACAATTAATAGTCTTTATTAAAGTGTATAGGTAACTTTTTTCTGAAATGCCATCATCACCACAAACAACTTTGCTGGAAGACACAATATTGATCAGAAAATTTCCAAGATACAGATTTTCGAATATTTACTAAGATTTTTTTAAATTGAAATAAATTTCGGAAATTGATTTTATATTAATTTTTTATTTGGTTCAAACTTTTTGAAAAAAAAAATATAACAGGACATCAAATGATTAAACTGAGTGGAATCCACAAGTTAAAAATTTTACTTTAAAGCTTCTGACTTGCATGTTGTAAGAAAAATTAAATAATATTTGTTCATTGTGGTTTACAGGTTTTCTCACAAGAATTTGAAAAGCTCTTTGATCAAGCTCTTATAAAAAACTAAAACAAAAACTTTTTAAACATTGCCATTTTTCGTTACTCAACTGTAAATTTAATGCACTTTTCGAATCTGCATTAACCCGAGCATGGGTAAATAACAAGGGAAATGAATAATAATACCTTTCTCTGGTATCAATCCCAAATTTTGGTATTCCTGGACCCTTGAAAATTTGTCTTAAGGATTATGCAAGAGCAAAATGTGGTATCATACCAATTTAAGGTATTGTTTTGATATTGCAAAATTGCAGAATTTGTCAATGGTCGAACACCACATTTTGGTATTATTTTAGTATTAAAATGTTTTATCAAATTCCTCTGAAACTATGGGAAAATTTTGACCAATTTTGACAAAATAATTAATTTTGCGCTAAAATGATGTCTCAAAGCGAATGCTTTCATTGAAAACCGGAAATTTCAAACTTGATTTTAAACATTTTTGATATACCCCCTACAGAAATTACTTGAAATTGTGGAAAATTTTCTAAGTCAGGATGGCACATTTTGGTATTTTTTTGGTATTGAAAGGTTTCATCAATTTTCTCTGAAGCTATGGATTTTTTTTTAAAATTTTGGCGAGATAATTAATTTTGCGCTAAAATGACTTGAAACATAAAAATGTTAAAGCTGATTTTTTTTGTGATATACTCACTAATATTTTTTTCAAAAACGTTGAAATTTCTTTAAGTCGGGATAACCAAATACTTTGAAAAACGAGTCAATCAAGAGATTATTGAATTTTGGTGAATTTCAATCCGGTTTCATTTTAATAATACTTATTTTTCAATCATGTTATTTTTCAGAAGCTTCAAGAACTTCAAGCACAGGCCGTTCATCAATGACAAATGCATTCGGTGTGGTGAAGAATATCACTAATAACAACATGGAATCATCAGGTGAGTAGATTTGGCTGTTGCATATGGATCATTTCCGTTTTTTTCACAAACTGCAACTGCTGCACTAAAAATGGTATGAAAATACCAAATTTTGGTATTACTTGTGCAAATACCAGCGACCAAAATGTGCTCTTGGTTGCCCAGTAATAGATGGTAAAATACCATGAAATCATACCGAAATCATGTTTGTGGAAGACCACAGGAATACCAAAATCTGATTTTCCAAGGGCGCGGGAATACCTAAAAATAAAACCATGGCAATACCAAGTATTGGTATTCAAGCAATGTTCAAAAATCCAGAAGACCTCAACTTGGTATTGAAATGATTTTATTTTGTGGTATTATTTTACCTTTGGAATAACATGTTTTGGTATTGTTGTGCCCTTTCACATACAAGACTTTGGTATGATTTCATGGTATTTTACCATCTATTACTGGGCAACCAAGGGCACATTTTGGTCGCTGTTATTAGCCCAAGTAATACCAAAATTTGGTATTCCCGTGTTATTTACCCCTGCTCGGGAACCCAGAAGGGTATTTTTTATTTAGAACAATTTTTTTCATTTAAAAATGCCGTGTTTTATCGAATTTTGCAGGGTTATTTTTAGAGTGTATCAATGTTGTACAAAGTTGTAGTAGCAGACAATTACAAAATATTTACTATATAAACATATGGAGTTTGCTAATAAGTATTACGAGTGATCGCGATTTTGCAAAAAAGAGCTTTGAAAATAGCAGTTTATGCAACAATTTGCAAAAAGAGGTTTTTTCAGCACGTGTCGTTCATTTATCCAACGAGGTTCACCGAGTTGGGTAAAACCGACGAGTGTTGAAAAAATCAAGTTTTGCAACGAGTTTCATACAACATTTTTTGCATTTCAGAAAAACACTTATTAAGTGAAATTATAAGTCAAATATTCATGTATTTTGTTGTTCAAATAAAAAAAAATGATGAAAAGTATTATTTTTCGAAACGAGTGTTGAAAAGTTCATCTTTTCAGCATCTTTTCAGTGCTAAAAAGTAGAACTCTTCAGCATTTATTTTGAAAAGTTTTGCTATTCGATTATGTTATTTTTGGTAAGTACAGAAAAATAGGCTTTTTCGTCGTTCAAGAATAACAGGAAAAGTAAGTACGTAGTTTCACGACGGAATTGCAAAATAGTAGTTTATGCAACAAGTTGCAAAAAGAGGATTTGTTCAGCACGAGTCGTACATTTATCCAACGAGGTTCACCGAGTTGGATAAATACGAAGAGTGCTGAAAAAATCAAGTTTTGCAACGAGTTCCATACAACATTTTTTGCAATTCCAAAAACACACACTGAGTGAAATTTTATGTAAAATTTTCATGTATTTTGTCAATAAACCGTTTAAATCAAAAAAATGTTGAAATGTGTTACTTTTCGAAACAAGTGCTGAAAAGTTCAACTTTTCAGCACCCATTTGAGTGCTGAAGAGTAGAACTTTTCAGCATTTATTTTGAAAAGTGTTGCTATTCGATTATTTTGGTACAGAAAAGTAGGCTATTTCGTCGTTCAAGAATGACAGGCAAAGTAAGCAGTTTCACGACGGAATTGCAAACAATAAAGACTAAAACCAAAAATAATAACTAATAAACTATAATTTTAACTTTTTTATCTATCTTCCATATCTCATCCTAAAAACCCCAAAAAAATAATCCACAAAAACCATAAAAAATATCAAAAAACCCACCAATCCACAAACCCCACTAAAACTCACAAACTCCCATAACCTATAATTAACAAAAACTAAAATCATCCCCCCTAACAATCCTCACCCTCTTACCGCTCGCGCTCTGTTTGTCCCCACTCTACACTCACACTAACTCACTCTCTGTCTACTCCTCCACCCACAATATGTCCCCTAAACTATATTATACTCAGCTCCCTTTAGATATAGATAATTCACATCCCACCCCCCCCCAACCTCTCATAGATTGCACACGCCACACTAATTTGTGTGTGTGTATCCTTGTGTTCTCAATAAGATAGTGTCACTCGCGCAAGATAATTTTTCAAACATATGATCTGTTGTGAACTAATATCATCACGACATTTATGAACCCCTGTGTTCGCCATAACCCGCGCCCCCATGTACTCCACACACTCAGATATTATCCCCCCCCACCATTGATGTACCTCATACTATATGCACTCACACCCACTCACACACCCACCTACATATATAATACAACTATAAATTAAACTTAACACCTTCCTCGCGCTCCCCCCCCTTTGTCAGTGCGCTGTTCGCACCACCTCTCGTGATATATCAAATTTCACTTAACCATCATACTATCCGTCCTCATAATTCTTCCATATTCCTATATTTACCCACTATAATAAACACCTATTTACTTACATTTCCCTTATTTCCCTATTCCAACTTACTACTCTAACCTAAAAATTTATACCAAAAACTTACATTCCCTCATTCTCATCACAGATCACATCGTGTCACAATAAACTACTCGTGTGTCTCTATATATCTGTATAATCAACTCACCTCACCATCACACACACACTCATACTCACCACTAAATAAAACTTCTCAATACACTATTTAAACATAGAGACAAACCAACAAACTACCCATCATGTACTCAGATTTCAAACCCCCTCTATAACTATATACAATGTCCACCATACATGTATCTATCTACCACTCACACACCCCCAAACTCTCTCACAACTACACCCACTCTCCCACCACCCAATTCCACCCCCCATATTCCCCAATTAAACAATAACTCTCTCAGATGACCCAACAATCTCACAATTAAATCACCCCTAACCACAACCACATCCACACCCCCCTACACATATACACATATCATATCTAATCAATGTCACAACCAACCCCCCCCAACCCACCAAACTATAAATACATCCACAACACCCCACCACCACCCTCCACACCACACACCCCCAAACATCAAACACAGAAAATACTACAATAATGATACCACCACCCCTCCCCCCCTTCTCATCTTACCAATACCCCCATATAAAACTCCCAATAAATCCTACAATTACCCCACTCCAATCATTCCCCCCCAAAAACACCTGAGTAAACATCCCACCTAACCCCCTATACCCACCACACATCCCACACACACACACACTACCCCACTCACACCCACTACACATCACCACCACCCACACCACACCAAAATATTCACCTCACACAAACCAAACAAACCAAACCTACCACACACAAATCAACACAACAAACCAAAACCATAACAAAAAATAATTAAATATATCCATCTAAACATACATATTCCATACTCACAATTCATCTCATCATTAACTATCTCAACATCATTCACATTATCACTCCTCCTCAAATCTAATAATATTATAAAATTTATATCTAATCCAAACCACCACCCCATCCTCTCAAAACACAACACCCAAACAACCACACACCTCTCTCAACCCAGTAAGATACCTCACCAACCAACACACTCTTCTCTCACATAACATACCTAAATCTCACACTCCAACACCCAAATACATCTACCTCAATTAACATACTATCATCACCACCACCCATTCAAAACAACTAATTAAATCTTCAAATATATATACAAATATATCCCCCCCCATCAACTCCACATAATCCCCCCCACCTCAAAACATCACCCCCCCTATCCAACCCATCTCACCAAAAAATTCCTAACCATATTAACCAAATTAGACACTCTTCTTATATAATCATTAACCTAAACAATCCCCACTACAAAAATTCAAACAACCTCTCACACCAAACCAATCACTCCTCACCTTATAATCCAATTCCCTTTTCTGTCCCCAACCACAACCAAAACATCAATAAATCCATAATATTCATAAATAACTTCCCCATTCAACACAAAAAAACCCAACAAAAACACCTATCCCACCCCACCCCAAACTCCCAATGTGTGTTCACACCCTAACCTACATACACATTCAAACCTAATCACACTCCACCCGCACAAAACCCCTACCTAAAAAACCTAATTATATTTATTTACACTATAGACCTACTACATCCAGCGACAGAAAATCCTATATTATCATTATATTTCAACTTCTTTCCTTGAAAGTTTTGGGACGGCATTTAGGTAAACTCCACCTGTCTTCGTGTAAGATTTTCCCCGTCCCCGTACCCGCGGTGAAACAGACGCGGAAGACTTCCAGCGAGTTCCATGGATTCTTATCTGCAGGAGAAAAAATTTGAGAATACCCCCCTACAGCAACAAATTCAGCGCGCTAGCGGGCGACAAAAACAATAACAATGCCAGTCCAGCAGGAGGAAGAGACACCCCGGCGGTTCCAGAACCTAGAAAATCTGCCGGTAAACAAAAGCAACCACCTCTGGTGGTTATGAACTTGGGCTTACACAGATTTCTGGATTTAACGGCCCTGTGCAAAGTGAAACCGGAGTACAAGCTGACCCGGAGCGGAATAAAAGTGACGTGTTTTTCCGTGGAGGAGTTTAACACCGTTCGAGAGCTGCTGCTTCAGTACAAAGTTCAATTTTACACCCACGATCCACGAAGCGAACGATCCCACCGGGTCATTCTGCGAGGACTCCCAGAAGTGGATGTGGAGATTATCATTGATCGACTCAAGGAGGAAAAATCCACCGTGGGTGAAACCCCTTACATTTTCTTCTTTCTCAAGGGACACACGAATCTAAAGAAGCTGAGTGAAATGAAGAAAATGGGACCAGTCATCGTCCGATGGGAGGCCTACCGGAACAAGCAACCCAACGTGACCCAGTGCAGGAATTGTCTCCGCCTGGGACGAAGTAACTCAACCCAAAAAGTGTGCTAACTGCTCTGGATCTCACGAGGGTCTGGACCGTAGTTGCCCCAAACGTGCGCAGTTCATCCAGTCGAGGCAGCAGGCGTCCAAGCCGAAACCGCCAGCATGGAAGAAGGACAAACAGAGTCCGGTGGTACCGTCGTTCTCCGCGGCGGTTTTCCCTCCGCTGCCGGTTCCGGTCCCGATCCCGGAAAAGCTGAAGAAAACAGACCCACAATCCACAGCTGATGCAGGAAGCAGTCAAGGAAACAATGGCCCTGGTGCCGGTGGCCAACCCAAGGCGAAAGGAGACGAAGTGCTTTACAGCACGGAGGAGCTGTGGAAGATGTTCTACGAGTTTACCGCGCGGCTGAGGAGTTGCAGGACACGCTCGGACCAGGAAAGGGTGGTCGGTACCATGTCCCGCAAGCTCGGTGCGGATTAACTCCTGCCGTAGTGTATTTATTTTTTTCTATTTTATGTATTTGATCCCCGGTCCTAACCAGGTCTCGTACCGAAGAGGACCTAATAAAAATAAATTAGCGAATAAAAAAAATGGGTTTTAAAGAGCTTTTTCTTAGCTGCTGCACTTGCCCCATTTTCCCCTAATGCAGTTCATTTTCCGATTCGAACTCATTTCCATTGTTGAAAACGTGATACTTCGAAAGGATTTGAACAATCATATTTGGCAATATTTTCTTAATAACAAACTCTTAAAATTTTTTGAAAATTGTTGAAAACTACTTTATGAGGGAATATACTTTGAACGAAGTACCCCATGGGTATCAATCTCACCCCAGTTCACGGTACAAAATTATTAAGAATTTAACGTTTCGTGAGATTTCCGTGAAAAAATCTGTTTTGGAATTATGGTTCCGTGAGAACTGCATTTTTTTTATTGTGAACTATCACTTTCCGATAATTATCTGTCAACTTACACAGTTGAACCGACTCTTTTCATTTTTTTTGTGAATGTTTGTTCTTGGAAGCTACAAATCAGAAGTCCATTTTTGGAATGTCACAGTTTGAGGATATCGGCCGTTTCGCGATGACGCGTCACTGCGAGAGAAACTCGAACCAAAGATTTATAAGCCATAACATTTTGTTGAGAGTTACGTTCGGATATATGTAATTGCTTACTGGGAGAATGGGAAACCTCGACACGTAATATTCGATGGCGCCCACCGGCTTATCTGGAACCGTTTGAAAACGTGGTCCAGTTAAACGACTGGAATTCCTGTAAAGGGCACCCACCGTCTGGAATCACACATATTTTATGCTCCCTGTCTCCAAGTTTTTGGAGCCATTTTCACGCGTGTCTCCCCGAGGAAAGCCTTCTTTATTCTGGGGTGGCGGGGAAAGTTGAGAATTTATGTGACATTCCGGAGATTCTTCACAGAATTTGTCCATTTTTTTCCAGGTGGTGACTCGAGAACTCAATTGAGTCAAACTATGAAGTTGGATTATTTTTTTAAATAAAGTAAATTAGAATTTAGTAAAAAAACATATTGGTTATCTAAAACTTTAGCTTATCCAACATCGAAAAATACCTCCCAAAGCTTTCCAGTTATCAATCAACCAACCAACAAGATACCCTACTGGGCCTGTTCAAATCTGGACCAACCGCATTCCAATCCCTCCTCCATTGAGAGCATTCACAATCACTCACATTGCTACCGGATTTGACGCAACAACGCTATGAATGACTCTATCTGCTAAACCCTTGTCCCTTGTCATCCCGCTGCTGCCAGCAGTCCTTATCGAAGGCGATACAAGGGACATAAATCGCACAGAAGTGCAGCAGGACCATCCCAGGAGATTACACGGAATGCACACTTCATGGTCTGTCCCTTGGGCCCGGCAGCCGGTAATCTCTGTCCTTCTTCAGCTGCCTTCAAGACCTTCTTTTTCTTCTTCGTTTGCTTTACTAACCTGAAACGAAGTGTCCTCAGGAAAACAGCCAGGACAACCCGGTTGGAGGCTTCCACTTGAAGAGGACGCAGCGATAAAAGCATGACGAAACGGAGACAGGACACAGCCCCGAAGAGTAGAGACAATATTCATTCACCAAATTGGTACTTGACCTAGAATTGGAGCAACTCAATACACAACCGGTGCGGTACAGGAAACTACGAAGGTCGGTCTAGGATATCCTCGACGGCGACGAAGGACTCACACAGAACGTAACTCGTAACTCGCCAAAGAAGGAAAAAGATAATAAAACGCGCAAAGGTGATAGGCAAATAGTCGTAGAAGAAGAAAAAACGGACCGTTTTTCGGATTTTTGCGGTACGGGTTCAATATCCTGCTGGGATTGGATGGCGCCTGGCCCTGATGTGGTGACTTCCGGGGACGACGACTTTAAAGCTAAAAGTCTCTCGAGAGTGGCGATAATAACTTTGTTTTAGCATAAACATAAAACTTAGGGTTTGCCGAGCAGGTACATGGGAATGGGTAAACTTCCTAGTTTTTTAGGATGATTTTCCTGTGGGAGATTGTGAGTGTGTGTTTTTTTTACGAATTCATTCATAAATTGCCTCCGCTGAAGTGGTATGACGTTGGCTAATGTGTCTAATTGATGTGGCAATAGATCGGTTTTATTATATTGAACATGCAGTTAAATCACAAATAAGCGGTTCTTAGAAATTTTACTTATTGGAAGTATTTCTAACGTTTATATATTTGTTGGAAATTTCAAGTGAGTTCAGTGTTGGTCTCCACATTCACCGATTTGGGTAAAACTTGAAGAGAACGTTCATCTATCGATACTTAACAGAAATCAAATGTTGCACAGAAATGAATGAAAACCTCGAACTGAAGTAAACCATTGACAAGGAACAGATATTATACTTCAAAATAGTTTGATTTTGCAAAATAAAGCACACGAAGTGGATCTAACAATCACGGTGGGTAAGAAGGGGATTATTATGCAACTTGCATGCACCTCGGAAATTCCTTCTGGGGTTTGTTGGGGGGACTATTCTGAGTCAGAAAAACCGATTCCCAAAATATTCTGTCGGTGAAAACTGATTTTATCTCGATTTGAAGTTAAAAAATATAATATATCACCTAAAATCTCAAAAATATGTCTAAAATCTCGGTCTAACTCTGGACAAAGAAGTTAATTTTCATCAAGATATCAAATCTTAGTTCCCAAAATATAATCCTAACATAGTACACCTTAAATCGGTCCATTACTTGAGTCCCAGCGTCATCAGGAGGTGTAAAATAGTGTTATTTGAAAAAAATATTTTCAATTTGCTCTGGTAAATCAACTGTCATGTCTGAATTCGAAAACTAGTGTTGTAGCATTGTTGCAAACAAAATGAAGAACAATTTTGCAGAAAAAAGTATGACATTTTATCCATTTTCGGTAATGTTATGTCTATTTTAGTGAGAAAGTTGCTGCCAATTTTCAAAATTCTTCGATATTTAATCAATTCCTGTTATAAACAGCTACTATGATCATACTCAGTAGGATGTAACAAAAACTACATTTTGGTGGGCATTCAGGGGCTGGTTACGGTGGGCATACTGAGTCCAAATCCCAAATATAAGCTTGATTGAACTTAATAGGAGCTGTCGCTATGCATTTGAATTTTTCATAGGATAAAAAAAAACGAAACTATTGGCACTACGCCCCCCGGGGCATGGCCTTCCTCTAACGTGGGATTTCTGCTCCAGCGCCTCTGACGAGACAGGAGAAACCGGGACCGACGTTTTACTTCACCATCCGATAGAAGCTCAGTGGATAAGGCGGGAATCGAACCCGCGTCTCATAGCATCATCGGGATCGGCAGCCGAAGCCGCTACCCCTGCGCCACGAGACCCATAGGATTCAACTCGTAAAAAACATGTTTTTCAAAAATGTAGATTTTTTTAGGCACTTTGGCCACTGAAGCGTTTATTGTCAACATCATTGGCGTGTAGGCCAGATCCTTGCGCATGTTTTGGTATATATAACATTGAATTGACGCACTCTGGAGCTCAGGCCTTCAAAGTTTTGAAATTTTTCGAAAAACGGATCAGCAGAAAAGATAGGCGACGCGCTATTCCATTTTGCTCAAAACTTCAATGTTATATATACCAAAACATGTGCAAGGATCTGGCCTACAAGCCAATGATGTTGAAAATAAACGCTTCAGTGGCCAAAGTGCCTAAAAAATCTACATTTTTGAAAAACATGTTTTTTACGAGTTGAATCCTATGTAAAATTCAAATGCATAGCTCCTATTAAGTTCAATCAATGCACGCCAAAAAGTAGTTTTTGTTACATCTTACTGAGTATGTTCGTAGTAGCTGTTTATAACAGGAATGAGTTAAACATCGAAGAATTTTGAAAATTGGCAGCAATTTCCCCACTAAAAAAGACATAACTTTACTGAAAATGGATAAAATGTCATACTTTATTCTGCAAAATTGTTCTTCATTTTGTTTGCAACAATGCTACAACATTAGTTTTTAAATTCAGACATGACAGTTGATTTACCGGAGCAAATTGAAAATATTCAATTCAATTCAATTGGTGTTTATTAGAATTTAACAGTTCTGCTCCAGGATGTTACATTTGCAATTCAGAGATTTGGAGAACCTTTCAACTGAGATCAATTCATAAGCCTTTACAGGGAGGGTACATGTTTCTATGTTTAGATGTTGCTAGCTGCGTGCTCTTTTAGGGAAAATAAATTTTGAGAAAAAACCCTAGAAATTGAAAATATTTTTTTTCACATAACACTATTTTACACCTCCTGATGACGCTGGGACTCAAGTAATGGACCGATTTAAGGTGTACTATGTCAGGATTATATTTTGGGAACTAAGAATTGATTTCTTGATGAAAGTTAACTTCTTTGTCCAGAGTTAGACTAAAATTTTAGACGTATTTTCGAGGTTTTAGGCGATATATTAAGTTTTTTATCTTCAAATCTAGATAAAATCAGTTTTCACCGACAGAATATTTTGGGAATCGGTTTTTCTGACTCAGAATAGTCCCCTTAACAACCTCCAGAAGGAATTTCCGAGGTGCATGCAAGTTGCATAATAATCCCCTTCTTACCCACCGTGACAAATGACCAAATTACAATGACATCGGAATCGTGATGTCTTAGTAGGCCATGAATATGTTTACATTGCGCCCGCCACACACAAAAAAAAAATATTTCCGAATGTTGCATTATTTATGACTTTTGCATGTCATTAAATATTTAAATGTAAATGCAACTTGATGTAAATTTGCAGCAAATTATACGTAAAACCATAATTTTACGTGTGATTTAACCTTTTACGTCGAGTCTGAACTTTACATCAACTGAGTTTACAAGTGAATCATTTTTCCCATGTCGAGTAGATTCAAATATTTTTCTGTGTAGCAACAACTCTGTCTACCCGAGCAGACGGAAATAACTTGGGAAGGTCAGTTTTTGATATTGTAAGAAGATCGAAATATGTTATTGGGATGATCGGATTAGTTGTTAAAATAACAAAAATCAATAACAAAGATTTGTTCGAAGAATAACTTAAACTGTTATTATGTTGTTATTGCAATAACAAACCAATAACACAGAAGGAATCATGAAGGAATAACAAGATTTGTTATTTTGTGCGGAGAGGTGGAGCAGCATAATAACAAAAAATGTTATTGAAATGGTATGTCTCCATAACAAAAAAAGTTATTGTTTTGGTTTATTTGTAATTTGCAAATAAACCTGCAGTTGCCATAACTCCTCTGTACTAGTCAGGGCTGCAGAGTCGGGTACCTCCAAGCGACTTTGAATCCATACTTGAAGACAACTCCGACTCTGGATGCAGGATATGACGTCAACGACGACTTCAGCTCTCTAAAAATACCCGACTTCACAGATTCCGACTCCAAGTAAAAGTTGCTGAAAATTTTCTGAATCTGATGCAGTCTCCGAGGTCTCACTCCAGCTCGAACTTCAACGTCAGCTCCGACTTCCTGGCTCTGTGAAAATAATAACAGTTTTTGTTATTCGCACTACAAAAATTCTCAATAAATAAATCAATTCCGTTAGGGAATGAACTCTCAAAAGTTAATTTTATCGGATTAATTTTAGCTTGAAACCCCATTTCATGGTGAAATAAATGACCCCGATAAAATTGGTCAAAATTATTTCATAGTTCTAGCCAATTTTAGTAAAATCCCTTAGGAGGTATATCAAATAATAAAAAAACCAACTTTCGAAATTTCAACTTTTTAGAATAGTTTAAGCTTAAGGACCCCATTTCATGGCCAAAATAATGACCCTGACGAAATTGGTCAAAATTATCCCATAGTTCTAACCATTTTAAACAAAGTCCCTAAGGGGGTATATCAAATAATTAAAAAAATCAACTTTCAAAATTTCAACTTTTTAGAATAATTTTAGCTTAAGGACCCCATTTCATAGCCAAAATAATGACCCCAACGAAATTGGTCAAAATTATCCCATAGTTCTAACCATTTTAAACAAAGTCTTTTAGGGGGTATATCAAATAATTAAAAAAATCAACTTTCATAATTTCAACTTTTCAGAATAATTTTAGCTTAAGGACCCCATTTCATGGCCAAAATAATGACCCCGACGAAATTGGTCAAAATTATCCCATAGTTCTAGCCAATTTTAGCAAAGTCCCTTAGGGGGTATATCAAATAATTTAAAAAATCAACTTCCAAAATTTCAACTTTTTAGAATAATTTTAGCTTAAGAACCCCATTTCATGACCAAAATAATGACCCTGACGAAATTGGTCAAAATTATCCCATAGTTCTAACCATTGTAAACAAAGTCCCTAAGGGGGTATATCAAATAATTAAAAAATTCAACTTTCAAAATTTAAACTTTTTAGAATAATTTTAGCTTAAGGACCCTATTTCATGGCCAAAATAATGACCCCGACGAAATTGGTCAAAATTATCCCATAGTTCTAGCCAATTTTAGCAAAGTCCCTTAGGGGGTATATCAAATAATTTAAAAAATCAACTTCCAAAATTTCAACTTTTTAGAATAATTTTAGCTTAAGAACCCCATTTCATGACCAAAATAATGACCCTGACGAAATTGGTCAAAATTATCCCATAGTTCTAACCATTGTAAACAAAGTCCCTAAGGGGGTATATCAAATAATTAAAAAATTCAACTTTCAAAATTTAAACTTTTTAGAATAATTTTAGCTTAAGGACCCTATTTCATGGCCAAAATAATGACCCCGACGAAATTGGTCAAAATTATCCCATAGTTCTAGCCAATTTTAGCAAAGTCCCCTAGGGGGTATATCAAATAATTTAAAAAATCAACTTCCAAAATTTCAACTTTTTAGAATAATTTTAGCTTAAGGACCCCATTTCATGGCCAAAATAATGACCCCGACGAAATTAGACAAAATTATCCCAAAGATCTGTACATATTTAACAAAAGAAAAAATAATAACAGATTGTGTTATGGACACCTAGAAACTTTTCCATTTGTGCGATTTATGGCATTTTTTTTCTAAGTCAGTATACCGAACGAATAACAAATTTTGTTATTAGAAGAGTTTTTGAAATGTACAACATTTCCTCTTATTAGCGTGTTATTAAACATTTTCAATATAATATCACTTCAATACCAAATTTTGTTATTTTATCAGAAACTGTTATTATTTTTTCTTCTTGAAGTTGACCTTCAGGATAAAATAATAACACTTTTTGTTATTTTAACAGGATTTGTTATTGAAATATTATTAATTTTGTTATTACCGTCTGCCCGGGTATTTCCGTGTGCTTAATTTCGCATTCTCTAAATTCCGATTATCCGAAGATTTGTGGGACTTCGAAACACATGACATGAACATAAACCAAATTTTTTCGTGATATTCTATTTCTTACTTTGAACATCAATTTCAAAGTCTGCAATCCATTTGAGCCAAATTCAAATGGTTGATAGCCTATTAAGTTACCAAATACTTTTCCTTAAACAGCAATTTTTTGTATGAAAACAGCATAATTTTGCAATAAAAATGCTCCAATCGAACTTGAAAATTTTATGGCGTTCCTTGGCCGAAATAACTAAACAAGTATTTTTTTGTTTAGCTAATAAGGTGACCTACGCCGTGTTAGGGTGGTTTGAAAAATTGCCATTTTGGTCGATTTTCGCAAAAACCATATTTTTCAATTAACATAACTCCAAGCCACGTGGGTAATGTTTCCGCCTCGTAAGCGGTAGATCGAGGTTCAAATCTCGGCTCAGACTCTAACACAACTTAACGCCGTCGTGCTAACTTGTCGTACGCCGCTTTTTGACCTTTCGAGAAAAGCGCGTTTTGATGTTTATTCTTAAATAAACAAAAACAAGAGCATGCAATGTCAACAATAACAAACACGTTTTATTTGGATGACCATTCTATGTATTGCCCCAAAGTTTGCCTGAATTTGGTTGCCGGAGTTCCGAAATATAATTAAAAATGTTTACTGTAGTCTAACTTGTACGTGCGCCAAACGCGTTCTGACCTGAAAACTTTTTGGCCAATTGTCGCACTTAGCAATTTTCAGGCTGTGTCAAGAT
>NC_068938.1:79743165-79840430 GCF_016801865.2 Culex pipiens pallens | reverse complement strand
AAGCAACTTTTCTTTTTAATTAAGCATGATTGATTCCAATGATTCAGTGTGTCCAAAAAAGTCGAGCTGTTTAATTTTTTTCTCCATACAAGAATCAGAGACAGGGACAAACATTCAATATTACGACCTTTTGAAATGTTAGTATTATTTTTTTTTGAAAATATTGATTTCGAAAAGATCGGAAAATTTCACGAAAGTTTTATTCATAAACATTGAAAATCGCACCATTAGTTGCTGAGATATCGACAGAAGAAAATTATGGATTGTTTGAGTAGTAAACATCCATTTTTCTGTTTTAAAATCTTTGCATGGCAATATCTTAGCAACAAGGCAACAAAGAATTTTCTCAGCATTTCAAAAATATTTTTTTTTAAATTAATAACTGCTACTAATTTAAAAAAAAATTACCTAAAAATAGCTATAACTTGAAAACGGTGCACTTTATGAAAATTTTACTAATGTACTTTTAGATTGCAAATTCGATTTTACATCGAAAAATAAAATTGAAATTAAGTTGCGGTCAATACTTCGATTTTTTTTAATCAGTATTGATTCAAAAATTCATAACTCGAACAACGATTTTTTGCCCGTCCTGAAAATTTCTGAAATGTTGGCAAAATTTTAAAAAAGTAAAAATAGTGTTTTTTTGCAAATCATGTTTTAGTGACAAAAAGTGAAATTAAAAATCAGCAAAGTAAATTACCATTTACCATTTTTTTCAGTGTAGTCCTTATCCATACCTACAACTTTGCCGAAGACACCAAATCGATCAAAAATTTCTTTAAAAAGATACAGATTTTTTTAATTTTCATTGCTGCCAAATTTGTATGGAAAACTATATGGACAAACTAATGATGCAAAATGGCTTGGGCACCAAAAAAGGTTTCAGACGGATTAAAAAAAAAAACAAAAAAATAAAATTTAAGAATAAAGACCGATTTTGTATAGAATTGCTCGAAAATCGATTTCGTGTCTTTGGAAAATTTGTAGACAACGCGCTAAAAATCATTCTTTTAGTCATGGACATCCAAATTGTTTAAGTCTTACTCTTACTTTAAATTGATTTTGCTATCGACTACGTGTTTTGATAAATTTAAAAAAGATTAAGCTAAAATTTATTTATTATTTTACATTTTTTCGGTTGTTTAAATAGGCAATTATCTACGATTTAAGATTTTTGATCCAACTTTTGGTTGGAGATATTACCTCAAAATAAATACAAAAAAAAAATAAATAAGTTAATTTTTCAATCTTTTCAATATCTTTGAAATTATTAACACTGGGACGCCCAACGCATGTCCCACGGATGCCAAAGCCTCCCTAAAACGTTGGAACGGTAACTTCAACTCACAGGTTTTCGGGCTTGTCTCCGCGGATTTTCGGGCGATTTTTTTACTAGAGCAAACAAAAGTTGGAACGACGTTTTTGATCGCATAAATTACAGATTTGATCATATCGAGTTCTGCAAAGTTTAAGGATCATCTAGACATCCTTATAATTCACTCAAAAAAATGGCCCGAGAACCAGCAAGTTGAAAGTACCGTTCCATCTTTTTTAATGAATTTTATTTATGTTGATCTTGACGGCATTGTATTGAAATTTATTTCACAAATTGATATTGGCATTTGAAAATTAAGTGACTCTTTAAAACTTAAATTATTTTAATGTGTCTATATATTTGAGTGGATTTATCTCAAATATGAAGTTGAGGGTATAGTATATTTTCTCAGCTTAAAGTAAAACTAATATTTTAGGAAAGGGCACCTTTAGCCCTTATTTTTTTATCTTCAAATTAATTGAGAAACAAAAACAATGTTTGCTTGAAGCTCGTTTTTTTTTTTCTCTAAAAATCTAAAATGTTTGCCCATGTTTCTCTTTGGCTCAATAGATGGTCCCTAGTAACATAAAAAAATACCTACAACTTTGACGATGGATAGTAAACGTGTATTTTATGAAATGTTATGTAATATAACAATCCGAATTGTGTAACCCATGAAAAAAGGAATATATTTTATATCAAAATATTCATCAAATTTTTTGGTGAATCTTAAAGTATGTATCGTTCGTTTTTTCGTTACTGGTTGTTTTTGAATGTTAGACGTTTCACTTGCAAATGAGGTAGTGAAACTGAAATTTTGCGCGATAATCCTGAAATTGGGGTTTTTAGTTTCTTTGAACTTAAAAACATATTGCATGAGAGAGGAGATACAAGATATCTTGAGTTTGTTTTAAGTTTCAAAAGGAAATCTTTCGATTAAGATTCTTCGATCACTTATAGGACCAGCTACGGCAATTAGCTAAGATCTGAGATTTTGATTTTTTTTTTCGCAGAGAATCATTTTTAGACACTTCATTTATAATACATATTTAGTTTTTTGCCTTGTTACGAAATCTTATAAAATTGTCAGCAATATTTATTTTTTAAGTTGTTCCAAAATAGAACTATCGAAGACTACATCTACTTTCAATGCAAATTTGCAAGCACATTTTTAGCTACTTGATACCATCAACAAAAAAATGAAATTGTGTTTGCATTTTGGTACGCATTTTTTAGGGTATATTAACTTTGGATACTGTCTCTTTATTTTTTAACAGTTTTTAAACTTTTGCAAAACGTAGTTACATGAGTATTAAAAAGTGTACATTCAATTACAGGCTCAAAGTATTGATATATACATAATTCAATATAGAATTGGCATAATATTTTGAAATACATTGAAATATAAGTAATAATTTTAAACACAATAATTCAAAGCGCGTATTTTTTTGTTTTTTTTTTAAGAAAAGATTTTTTTTATAAAGGCCACGTGGTCAGCCGTCGACCCCCCCTCCTCCCCCCCATGGCTTTTCATGTTTTTTTTCGGTCGGATTTCGGACCCCCTCCCCCCCCCTAAGGAGACCACGTGGTTTATGCACGACCCCTTATTTAAAAATCAATCTTAAACCTCCCTTTTGAAATGATCCATGTTTCCCATATGTTTCCAATGATTCTGAATGTTGCTTAGGATGTGCATTAGGTTGTAACATATATGCTGGCACCTGACTTTTTCTTAAAGAAATTACGAATTTCGACGGATGATCCGTTGCCATCGCTTAAAAACTCTTCAGTCAGCTCTGCGCCTTAAAAGTCACCAGAATCAGATAATCACTAATGAAGATCTTAACGTTTGTCTTTACTTCTTCTTTTTCCCACCCGCAGTCCCTCGAAGAGTACAGCAAGTCGGATCTGGCGAAAAAGAACAGGATCTTGTCACTGCTGACGAGCACGACGACCAAGGCGGAGTAACCCCATCGCCGGACAACTCCCCCGCGCCGGCAATCGCGATCTTAGGTCAGGTCAGTCCCGCCCGGACCAGAGCCCCGCTCAAAAGCAATAAATAAACGAATGGAGCGGAATCAATAAAAATGCGACATAAAAGCGCAGTGATTAAAGTTAGCAATAATGTCGTCGTTTAGCAGCAGCAGCAGCGGGCAGAATTGGCCAACTTTTAAACGAGATGGTATCGATTTTGGCGTTGCACAAAATTTATTACCAGCTAATGAGTTGATCTTAAGCTAAGTAACGACGACGACGTGCCTCAGGTCCGACGCTTAATTGTCTGCGCAGAAGTTTGTTTTGTTTCAATGTTAATGGCGTTTTTTTCAACTTTTGCTTTTGTTGCACTGCAGCAGTGTGGCACTTGCTGATGATATTTGCCGTGGGGCACGAGCTGTGAAATTTGCACTTGCTGATGCATAAATGCAGTTTAAGTTAAGCGATGCTGCTCAGAGTGCCGTGAAGCGATATTTTTGCACGCTTTTTAAACTGACATAGTCTGCATCTTAAGTAGTTTGGGTTTGTTTTGCACCGGTGTCAACTTTAAGTAATCGGGTTTGATCATTTTTTTTTGTTTTGTGTTGGGACTTCATTTCAGCTAAACATGGTTACTCCCAACCTACGATGCCAGATTATCACCAGATCACAATTCAGTTCATAAAATGTTAAAAGTTTGGAATATAATCAATTTTAATAAATCTGTATACACAGATTTTTGTGATTTTTAGGATCCAAAAATCTGTAAAATACAGATTTATCTGTATATCTGGCATGGCTGCCCCCAACCCCCACAAAAGTTGGAAAGGTAACTTACACTCGCTGGTTCTCGGGCATAACTCAATCATTCGGGACGATTCTTTTTGTGTGTGAATTGTAAGGATTAGTTTATTAACAATAAAATTATCGAGGCTCGATAACGATTACGATAGTTCTATCGTTATTTCGATAATTCTATCGGCGATAATCTTATCGCCGGTAATGGGCGATAGTTCATTTTTTAAATCTTTCTAAAATCGACTTAATTTAATCATATCAGTTAGTTAATCATTAATCATCTAGTTAGTTTCCAAAAAATATATACTCAAAATTGTTCACAAAATACCGTATTTTTCTAAAATATGGGTATCCAAAAACAGTGGTAGCAGACATGACCGAATGATTAAGCTTTTTGCTTAGTAAGTGGAAGATCATAAGTTCGATTCCCATCTGCTCCAACCTTTCATCGGATGGGGAAGTAAAACGTCGGTCCCGGCCTTGGATGTTGTTAGGCCGTTAATTCATTCCAAGTGTAGGAGTCGTCTCCACGCTTTAAGTGCAAACAACACACCAAACCAAGCCTGCTCCGGTGGAATCGCTGGCGGCGGTTGGACTCACAACCCAAAGGTCGTCAGTTCGAACCGTAGAGTGGAAGGTTCCTTGAAGTAAAAAATAGATTTGGGTACTCTCCCCATTCAAGCCTTTGGACCAGGGGTGACCAAAGTATGGCGTCATCCATAAAGTATGTCACGCTAAAATCGGCCGAATCAAATATTGTGTTGAAAAATCTATCTTATTGAAACAATGTGATGTGATTGAAAAGAGATAATTTTGTCAAATTTTATTCAATCAATTTTGAAAATTGGTTATAAAAGCAGGAATCTGTAAACATACCGTCAGTGGGGGTGACATTGGGTCTGGGGGGTGAGATTGGGTCAAAGTGATTTTTTACCGATTTTACCATTTTTCAGGTTATTCTCAATGAAACTGAATTCTGTTAAAGGGGTTGTGTAGGGGACATCTTAAGATGACTTCGCTGAAAAAATCTCGTTCTTAGAACAAGTCCTGTTATTTTGACAGATGTCTAAAGTTGGGGTACGTTTTTGGCCAAAAATGACCTCTCGAAAAATCATTTTTCTAATATTTTTGTTAGAATTGCTCGAAAACTACCCAAATGTTTGAAAATCTTCACTTCATACATTGTAGCGTGTCAATTTCAAAAAAACTACTACCGGTAGAGGATTTTTTCAGCTTTGGTTCAATCAGATTGAAATGTTTTAGATTTGTTTTCATTTTTTTTTCTCATTTGGCATGCAAGCTAATGCGAGCTTCAAATTTGGCCCGCCATTCAAAAACTTTGAGCACCCCTGCTTTGGACTCCTAGGTTCGAGCAGAAACTTGCAATAAAGACCACAAAAGACCCGGAGTCGTGAAAGTGGATGGTTCAATGTTTTGGGTATCCAGCGAAGCGAAATTTTGTATGCTTTTTCACTTTATTGAAGTTTTCCTTTTTTTTTTTTTTTGTTAAAAACTAATAATTTCACAAAATACCGTTTTTTCGAAAATACTAAATTTTTCAAAATTTTCAATATGGGTATCAAACGAGTTGAAGTTATGTATGCTTTTTCAATTTATTAAAGTTTGAGAAGCTTAATTTGATTTGCTTTTTTCACATTGAATGATTTTTTTTTGAAAATGCGAAAATTTTCACAAAATACAGTATTTTTAAAGAAAGTACTCAAATTTTCATTATTTTCAATATGGGTATCAGACGAAGCGAAATTTTGTATGCTTTGTTACTTGCATAAGCTATTTTTGTGGAGTAAAAAAATACCGTAATTTTCGAAAATACTAAAATTTTCAAAATTTACAATTTAAGTGAGATGACCACGTGGACACTTTTTTTGGAAATCTCAAACACCTGAAACTTACTAGATTTTCAAAAAAAAAAAAAAATAACAAATATCTTGAGTTTTTTTGCAAAGTTCCAATAAACCAAATTCCCAGTTTTGCTTTTTGGGTGTTTTTGAAACCGCCTTAAGTCAGGGGTATAAAAAAACACCCAAAAAACAAAAACTGAAAGTTTGATATATTTCGAAAAAATACGGTATTTTGTGATAATTTTCGAATTTTACAGCTGTAAAGTATGGATTATTTTCGAGATAAATACGGTAATTTGTGAAAATTTTAATATTTTCAAAAACAAACTATAAATAATTCAAAAAGCATACGAAATTTCAATTCGTTTGATATCCATATTGCATTTTTTGAAAATCTGAATATTATCGAAAAATATGGATTTTGTGAAAATTTTAGTATTTTACAAAAGTACTTGAATAAAGTGAAAAAAAAAAACATAAAATTTCTCTTCGTTTGATACCCATGTTGCATTTTTTGAAAATTTGAGATTTGCGAAAAAATACGTAAATATCGCGTTATGTTCGAGAACCAGCGAGTTGAAGTTACCGTTCCAACTTTTTTGGAGTCTTGGAGGTCCGTGTATGTTGGACATGCGTTGTATGTTCCAGTGCTAATTTAGGTCATTGTCATTTTCTTAGAGATGAGATTGGATTGGTTTTCCGAAAAGGTAATTGAAGTTGAAGACATGCTTAATCAAACGTTATCATATTTGTAGAAAACTTTGGAAAAGCTGGTGAATTATAAAAATCTTTGCAAGGCCAGTTTTTAAGGTACGCTTTTTTTTTTAATTTTAGTTCCAATTTTCGAGAATTTCTCCTACATGAACATTAAAACTCATGACTAAATCAAATAAATTTGACTTTTTAGCGGGCATTCAAATGCTTGTCCGGTCGGCGTAATCAGCCTAAATCCAAAAATATGAGCTTGATTGGACGTAACAGGGGCTGGCGCTCTGCCCTCGAATTTTTAATTGGATTCAACCCGTAAAAAGAGATTTTTTTTCAAAAAATCACAATTCTTGAGACACCTTGACCACTAAAGTGTTTATTTTCAACATCACTGACGCGTAGGCCAGATCCTTACGCAAGTTTTAGTTTGTTGAAGTTTTGCATTCTTTTCAATATGACCAGTACCATGGAAATAAATTAGTTTTTGTAAAAAATGAAAATGAGCAATTCTCTACCAAAACCGGAAATGGATTTTATTTGTATTTTTTTATTTGGCTCAAACTTTGTGGGGGCCTTCCCTATGACCAAATAAGCTATTTTGTGTCATTGGTTCACCCATACAAGTCTCCATACAATTTTGGCAGCTGTCCATACAAAAATGGTATGCCAATATTCAAACAGCTGTAACTTTTGAGTGAATTTTCTGATCAATTTGGTGTCTTGGGCAAAGTTGTAGGTATTGTTGAGGACTTTTGAGAAAAAAATAGGTACACGGAAAAAAAAATTTGCAGATTTTTTTATCAACTTTTTTTTCACTAAAACTCAATTTCCCAAAATACGTATTTTTTGATTTTTGAGATTTTTTGATATGTTTTAGGGGACAAAAATCCGCAACTTTTGAGCCATAGAGAAACATGGTCAAAAAATCTTCCGCCGAGTTATGAATTTTTGAAAAAATAGTGATTTTTGGAAAAAATCGAAGTTTCATGCAAAAACAAGTTTGACATTATTTTTTAATGCAAAATTGAATTTGCAATCGAAAAATTCTTTATAGATTTTTTGATAAAGGGCCCCGTTTTCATGATATAGCCAACGAAATTTTGATTTTAGCGAAATATTTGCAGTTTTTCAATTTTTAAAAATAGTGACCATGAGTGACCATTTCTAAAAATATTGTTTTTGAAAAGTTCAGAAAATTTGCTATAAAATTGTCTAAGAGACATTGAAGATTGGACCTCTGGTTGCTGAGATACAGCGGCTTAAAGCAAAAGAAACACGAAAATTTGAGTTTTCTAAGTCTCACCAAAATAACCCACCATTTTCTAATGACGATATCTCAGCAACTAATGGTCCGATTTTCAATGTTAATACATGAAATATTCGTGAAATTTTCCGATCTTTTTGAAAAAAAAATATTTTGAAGATTATTAAATCAAGACAAGCATTTTAAATGGGCGTAATATTCAATGTTTGGCCCTTTTAAAATGTTAGTCTTGATTTAAAAATATTTTCTGAACTTTTCAAAAAAAATATTTTTAGAAATGGTCACTCATGGTCACTATTTTTAAAAATTGAAAAACTGCAAATATTTTGCTAAAATCAAACTATCGGTGGCTATATCTTGAAAACGGAGCCCTTTATCAAAAAATCTGTAAAGTACTTTTCGATTGCAAATTCAATTTTGCATTCAAAAGTAATGTCAAACTTGTTTTTGCATGAAACTTCGATTTTTTCCAAAAATCACTATTTTTTTTTTAAATTCATAACTCGGCGGAAGATTTTTTGACCATGTTTTTCTATGGCTCAAAAGTTGCGGATTTTTGTCCCCTAAAACATATCAAAAAATCTCGAAAATCAAAAAATACGTTTTTTGGGAAATTGAGTTTTAGTGAAAAAAAGTTGATAAAAAAATCTGCAAATTTTGTTTTCCGTGTACCTATTTTTTTCTCAAAAGTCCTCAACAATACCTACAACTTTGCCGAAGACACCAAATTGATCAGAAAATACACTCAAAAGTTACAGCTGTTTGAATATTTACATACCATTTTTGTATGGACAGCTGCCAAAATTGTATGGAGACTTGTATGGGTGAACCAATGACGCAAAATAGCTTATTTGGTCATAGGGAAGGCCCCCACAAAGTTTGAGTCAAATCAAAAAATACAAAAAATAAAAATGGTCGAAATCGGCCGATTTCGTAGAGAGTTGCTCAAATGATGTTTTGTGTCCACTAGGGTGGTTCAAATCCAGGCTTTCTCGGGACTACCCCCTGAAATCAAAGAATGACCCCTCACTAGGATAAATTCCAAATTTGAACTAACTCTGACCACGGGAACCTCTCCCTCTAATCGCTGGAAGTTTGTATGGGAAAAATCGTCAAAATGTATGGAGAAAAGCAACTGCTTTTCGGAAGCTAATAACTTTTCAGCAAAAAATCCTAAAAATTTGAACATAATGAAGCAGTTATGAACTTCCTTTCGCCTTTGTGTAATGTCCGGTTATTTCATCACAAATTAGGCCAATCAAATAAAAAATCTAAAATGGTGCGAAATCGTTCAAGTCAATACCGACTAAATACTACAATGAAATCCTAGAACAAGGACAGCTATTTATTTCAACCAGGGACACACTATTAGCTTATAGAAACTACTAATATTTGCACCACGTTGCTGCTGCAGTCATTATTTGGCAAGTCCTGTTGATCAACGCTTATATCACGAATCTAGTGCCCAGTGCTGCTTATATTGACACAAACAGACCAGTTTATGTTTAGTATTAATTTCGGTAATGCTTTGCATTCGCCACGCTCATTAGTCATTTTTTGTCTACTTAAATTATTATTAAGCAAACTTTTTTTTTTGTTTTGTTAACCCTTGTATCCGACGATACTTACCGTTTTGTATTGAACAGTAGTACTTTTTTACTCGCAGAAAAATTCAATAAATAAACTGACAATGATAACAAGGTAATCGAGTCAATAAAACCCTCAATTTCACCCTCTCTATTAGGTCATGTGATTAGTTTTGTAAAAATACCCGATATTATCTATTCTAGTTCTAGTTATAATAAAGGCTAATTTTTGTAACAAGAAATTCAATGAGGAAGTCTTAGTTGTCCGAAAATCCCTGTCATCATAAATATTGCTAATTATTTAATATTTTCAAGTCTTTAGTCACGTGCCGTAAGGATTATCAAGTGTGAAACTGTTTGAAGTCTGGACAGTGGCCAGTGCAAAGTGTTAATCCTGGTGGACAATTAGAATAATGATTATATTTTTCGCAAGAGTGACGAATGAGTTTTAAAATTGAAACCCAAAATGATTCAACACGTTTTGAGAGTATGGAAATTTATTTCAATAAAGTAGCAGATTCCCTTCTCGCATCACGCATTTGGACAAAGAGTCACGTCAGAGAGGCAAACTGTAATCCGCCAGCGAAAAGAACGAGATTATAATCTAATCACTCTCATTATCGAATTAAGTGTTTTTCTGGCGGAGAAAAGTGCAACGCTTATGTTGCGATATGTTTCGCACCCTCTCGGAATTGGCATTCGGGAACCCCTCGGATTTTGTGTTTTTTTTTTCTCGCCAGCGAGGGTTGAGATTTATTCTATCCAGCTGCGCGCACTTTTCTCCGACGAGGAGGGTGATTAGATGAATTTTATTATCGAGATTTACCCGGAACAAGGCATGTCGGCGCTGCCGGGAGGAAATCCTTATCGATATTAGTTGTTTACACTTGGCGGGGCAGACCCCGGGCGGTGTTCCGCTTTCGGTGTGGATTAGCACCTACACGCATCATAGAGGGGCTCTTGTGGGAGGGTTGTTGAGGGCATGCCGAAATTTGATCCGGAAGGATTTCTGGCGGTAAGTCTTGCGTGAACAATATGTGCAAATTTTGCTCGACTTAATCTTACAGCGAAGGTTATCGAAATGTTATTTTTGTAAAAATTTCCTTTTTCATATTTTTTTCTATCTCATTTTTATGCTACCACACGCTCATTAAACGCAATGTTGAACACGATGGATTAACGAAGTTGCAACTTGTTGATCCACTTTTTCTTGTTTCGCTCTCTCTTCCTGCGTTGTTCTATCCTTTAATTTTTATTACACTCAAACATCCGCTGCTGCCGGCGATGAAATATGAGATCTTTTCCGTTGCGGTGGCGCGTGCCGACAGTCATTACCGCGCAAAGAAACAAGCTGGAAGTTTTATTTCCCCATTAAGGGTTGTAATTTTTCAGCATTATGCAAATTCCTACAATTCTTGTTTTGTCACAAGAAGTCATGTGGTGGCGAGTTTTGGAGTTCATGAATGTGGTCAGTTCAGTGCCTTTCACCCGACTCATTAGTTAGTTTGGTGGGGTCATTTATTTTACATTAACACAATTTCAACTAAAATTAAAGATCGTTTTTTAATGTCTTCACTAACGAAGAAATTGTGGTTAGATTACGCCCCAAAGTTACTCTTGTCAATATCGTAGTACATCCAGGACCACAGCGTTACATTAACCATTTCACAGATCCAATAGTGGAGGATAGATGCACTGGACCTGCCTGGATATATGGATATATATGATTTTTTACATTTTAAAATTTTGTTTCTAAGGAGACATGGCCTTTTGGGTGTTAAGGTAATCAATATATTAAATATATTCAATGATCATTTTTAAATAAGTTGAACGATACGTTGTTTTAAATATTTTCAACAAGACACTTTGATATTTTTGGTATCTACATACAAAATGAGCATGTTGAGCGCTAAGTAATAGATTAATACAATTGTGTTGATGTTTTAAAAACGTTTTCAGTTTTTAAGTACTGGTAGTGAACCATTATTTTTTTCAAAAAACACCTTATAACTTTTATCCTTAAAAAAAATGGGCAAACAAAAAAATCATATATTTTTATATATTTTTTTATTTTTATCTTTAAAATTTTGAAACAATATATTATTTTTGTGAAGAAATTAAAATTTTAAAATATATACAAATTTGAGATTTTCCTAAATGTTAAGAATTATTCGATGATATTTGCAGTTATCTGCAACTATGCATTTTTTCAATCTGATTTAACCCACGTTAGTTTATTATCTGCAAGATTGTTCTCAGTTGATTAAACTTCTATTTCCATTGAAATTTTGATATTTTTTTTGAAAAAATATTTTTTTGCCCCCTGATTTTTCGGACCAATTTTGAAGGGGGGCGACATAAACTTTAAAAAATATTTGCAACGGCCTTATTTATTAAAAACCTTAAATCAAGAGTTTTTCTTAGAGGTCCTATAAGCTATTGCGTTTCATATGTTTATTGGACCTTTAAAAAAACTTTAGATGTGTTTGAAAAATTCAGATTTTTTATTAAATTGTAGTATTTTTAAAATTTTAAAAACATTGAACGATAAGCTTTAGAAGGATAAGACGGAAATCGAAACCGCGCCCCATAGTAACTTAGGGATCGGCAGTCAAAGGGCCTTTTAAAAATAAAGTTCAATTTTTTTGAATTTTGAATATTTTTTATATTTTTTTTTATTATTTCAAGAGAATTTTGTTTTTTTTTTAAATAAAATTACGGTTTTTTAAGCTTTTTAAACTTTAAAAATAAAAAAAAAACTCTTATTTATTTTTAGAATTTTCCGGAATTATGAAGACATTAATTTGAATTTGAAATATTTTAGAATAATATAAAAAAAATCGAATATTTCAAACATTTTTATAAGTCTAGAAGTAGAATTCCAAACTTATAATATTTTTAAAATAATGTGTGTTTACTTTTTTTCAGCAAGAGTATGAAAAAATTGGTCATATTTGAATTGAAGAAATACATAAACAAAAGCAAAAAGAGGCAGTCATGAATCAATTGTTTTTTTTTTTTATTTTGACTACACAATCACAATTGTTTACTATTTTATGAGTTACGACATGGGTAAGAGAGGATTAACAGGTTATCATTTCGTGATCATAGTGAATTAACACAATTAGAGCTATCCAATCAAATTAAAAATGCTTAAAAAACATAATGGCATCTGATAAATTTATTTAACAATTTTTCAGTCTCATAAATATTTTTACCGGAAAGCTCGTGAACATTTTTCGTGAGTCTTTTTGTAACATTTAAGGCTATTTCCTCAAAAATTTATGCGAAAAAAAAATCGTGACATAACCATCAAATTTAACCTTTAAACTTAAAAACTGAAACATCTCATAGAAGTGGCGTGAATTTTTTTTCAGAAAGCCCGTCCAACTTCCTACAAGTTTGTCTTTGACCACTTTTTGATACGATGCAACGGCTTCGAGCTACAGTAATTTTTAAATTGCAAAATACAAAAATATTTAAATACTTTACGCCCTTCTCAAATGTTATTTTCAAGTACTATTGGCTCCATATACACAAAAATGGCTTATATAGGCCTAGGATAACATGTCTACAAAGTTTCATTGAAATCGGAGAGGGTCGGGTACAAAAGTACCAGAAAAATTCCTGATTTGAGCTGGAATTGCTCATACGTAAAGCGGCCCTCTATAAATTTTCATCAGCTTAAAAGTTTTGTTTTTACAGTCGATTTTCTAGCTGTCGATCTTTTCGATATCAATAGAGAATTTGCAGCAAAGCTAAAAGACACATGTCGCCACCTATGAACAAATAGCGTAAACGTATGATTTTTTGAAAAAATGTGTTTTTTCCTTCACAATCAACATTTTTATAAAACTTATGCCGGATTCGAATGAGAAAAATTATTTCCAACAATTTGGTGTACAACTTTCCAATATTTGTTTGATTTTTCTATGAGAAAACTGTAAATTTAGAAAAAGATAGTAATTTGGAGTATTTGGCAAGAACGTCTGTCAAAAATCAATAAAAATTGTTGAATATACGTCAACACATCTGTTATCAACTATATAACTGTTTATTTCATTGATATATACGGGGAAACTCATTTTTTCGTGTTCCAAAACATGTTTTTAAAAGAAAAAGGTCACAAATTTGATGAAAAATGATGTTCATTATTTTAAAGCAAAAATTTTTTCTCGTCTTTTGCAATCAGTTTCATTAAGATTGATGCAGGGAATCATGAGAAATAAGCGATTTTGTTCTTCAATCCAGCAGAAAGAAATGCGATTTTTGGCAAGTAACCTCATTTTGGCGCCACCTACATTTGAAACACAGTCTCAATATTGCTTCATCCGTCAATTTTTTTTCGGTCCCTTCAAAAGCATGTTTTGATTTTTTCGTTCTATAACTTGATGCCTCCCGCTCCCAACGGTCCCTTCAATATTGACACAGTGAGTGTAATTCTATTAGTGGTTTTATTAGAATTAAATCATTTGATAGAAGAAGAACGTAGACCATTTTCACTAAATTTACAGCAACAAAAGCATTGAACAGAGAAACAAATATTTTCTTCTTGCAATGGCACACCAGTGTCGAATAAATCATTTCTTCTCGATTGTGTGCCTCACCTTTCAGCCTTAATCCAAACTGGAAAACTTGTTTCGACGTGACAAATATGTTCCTGTTCGTTGCTGCTGCTTAATCCAGCTGCCACACCTTGACTTCCTGTTTCTGATGAGCGGTAGCAAATTTAAAATTGCAATGTGACACGAGGCTCCGCGATGTTTAAACGGCTTGTTTTTTTATTTGTGCATAATTAATGCTAATAAGGGATAATATTAATTTGATTATTCGCAGTAAGTCAGTTTCAGCTGACAATTTAAATAATTCTGGCTTTTAACCTCTTCTGCCTCGAGTTTGTTCAAGTGGGCGAAGATTGATTGAATTTTAAGCTGTATCATTCCGGGCTAATGGTTTGAACATAAGAAGTTTAGTCCAAGTTAAGCCAAAAATAATATTTTTTTTTTTAATTTTACCTCAGTCTCAATTGATAAGCGGAGCTATTGATAAAGTTCCTTCAACCTGGAAACATTTTACTTTGAGTACATTGTAATATAGGGAAGGACACGTTATTTGAACTGACTTGATCCTCAAAGTGTCTGGTGGTGAGAGATGAGTTTAGGGAGTGAAAGTAAGTAAGTAAAAAAAGATTTTAAATATGATGATACGCAAGACCTTTGGAAAAAAACATGCTGACTGGAGAACTTGAAAGAGCGTATATAATTAGCGTAGATCATCGCGCGCATTTCTTTCCCCTTCTCACTTCTCTCTATCATCACCACATTCGATTGCCTATCGACGACGACGACGCAAAAGTCCAATAGAAAATCCATTAGGGTGCCTCCTCCGTCGTCGCTAGAAATTCTATGTTTGCTCGAGCCGCAGTGAGTGTGTCTAAATTCAATTTGTGAGACTGAGTGCTGCTAATCATTCTGCTTCATCTTCGTCTTGTTCTAGCCGAGGCCATTCAAATCCTACTCCTGGCCTGCAGATAGTGTGTTTCGAGTTTCGAGTGTTCAAATATCCAGCATATAGACTTGACGAAACATTCTTTTTTTTTTTCGCGCTCTCACTCACAACTTAAGGCTGGGTTGTATTGATCTCATAAATACTGTTGGGTTCGAGTTAATTGAATTAACCCTAATGCACACTATCTGCCGACAGTGCTGGATCATCGTTGAAATTCAGTAGAGTTGAGTAGAGGGTGAGTGTAGGACACTTGTTTTTAAATTGACTTGAGTTAATAACACGAAACTGTTAACATGATTTGCGCTTCAGGATGAAATATTTGTGAGATTGAGGTTTTTAGTCGTTCATCTCAACGGGTATCTTGAAACGCTTAATTTTTTTAAAAAATAGCAATAAAATGAATGTTTTACTAAATTTTGTTTTAATTATTTTTTAAATCAATTTTACAACTCCAATACTTCAAACTTTCGTGGAATTTCCCGGGGATTCCAAAAATGTCGAAATTGATACCAAAAAGTGCCGTCTTTTGGCATAGAGGGCAAAAACTAACGTTGTAAAATGTTTGTTAGGGTAGAGTAGTCATCAATGAGACACGGGGAACAATGATAAAATGGCTCTCACAAGTCGTAGTTTCAACCAATCAGGCTCATATTTGGGGGAAAGGTGTGTCTACTAGATACACGTCTGCCATAATAGTGGATTTGGTTATGGACGCTCCCTTGCAAAGTTATTCATACATGTTTGATTCTGGGGTGTAAAAGTAAATTATGACTAAAAATTACATTTTCGCTCATAGACTGCCATTAACACAAAAACTAATATTTCTCCAAATTTCTTTCGTCATTGCACAGGGCATTAGTTGGGCTACAATGTCCTTTCATTAGGTTTGGCCAAAATTTAAAATATACCCAGAATCCAGGGCTGTCTCATTGTTCCCCACTCATTTCAGCCCATGGGTAACAATGAGACACTTTGATTTTTCTTCATTAAACTTTTCAAAATCTATGGAAATCTTTCAAAACATGAATTGGAAGTGAATTTTGGCATATTTAGTGAGTTTGAACTTCATTTAACCAAAAATATAAAGTTATTTGGTAAAATATAAGGATTTTACAAAATTTAAATACTTTTTAGTATAACTGTTGTTATTTGAAGTTTCAGGTTGGCAAAATTGCTTTAGAATGTTCAAGGCAAGTCACCTGCAATGGAACAATACAAAATATGATGTTTTACTAGAAAAGTATTGATTTTCGTAGAGTGTCTCATTGTTCCCCACCTGTCTCATTGTTCCTGCCAAGTGCGTCTACAATGAGACAGTTGAATAACTCTGGCTGTAGAGGTCGGATCGATCTCATATTTTGGTCAATGTTAGAACACATTAAAAGAAAGAAAATGCAACAAAAAGCTCTTTAAAACATGCTAATGAAAAAAATACAAAAACCTTTGAAGTTTAAAAACCAAAAGTGTCTCATTGATGACTACCCTACCCTATATAAAAATCAACAACCCAATTTAATATCACCAGAGGTGAAATAGAGCCTTTCTTACAAAATGTTAAAACTCCGAAAAATATATTGGAGCAATCATTTTTTCAGAAACAAAATGATACCACCCAGTGAGAATTTGACCTAAAGTTTCGAATCTTTTTGGGCTAAACCTCGAATTTTTAATTTCAGAGGTACATTATGGGTCGCAAGGTATTAAAATTTAATTAAGAAATACATATTGGATTGACATTATTAGAAAAATAAAAAGGGTACTCAGTCTTTAATGTTAGTCTATGATTAACTTCAGATGTCAAATAGAACACTTTCACGCGGAGCGTATACATTTTGGAAAAGCTTCAAATTTTTAGCCCAAGCAGTTTATGGCGCATGTTTTCGAATGGGTTTTTGTTTGAAACTGAATTCTTGTAATTTGATAGTGTTATCTGTAAAATAGTCCAAAAAATACCGGTAAAAATGGTTTTGACCACATTTACTGGTCGAAAATTGTGAATCGAAAAATAAAATGTTCGTCTCCGACCTCATGGCTACAGATCTGAAATATAAAAATTGTGGCTTTTACGAGCGGTTTTTCCAGTGATGGAAGACACAAATTTTTAAGAGCGGATACAGACATTGCTCAAGTATTTCAGAAAAAGAGCTTTCAAAAATCAGAGCGCATTTAAACCTTAAATTTAGTAATAGGAATTTTTTCTGGGACGACTCCTCGCCGCGCACGATTTTTTTTAAGATTTCTGAGAAAAGTGTTTTTCCAAAAGCAAACCTTAAACCTTTCTTTTGTAAGAAAGGCAAAAACTAGGAGAAAAACTGCGATTGGCCAAAAAGTTAATACCGTAGACTTAAAGTCCATGAAATTCCCTAACTTTTGATCTATAGGAGTAAGGGTGTTGGAGGCTGTTGCAAAATGATATTGGAGTTTTAGAAAAATCAATTTTTATCAGCAATTTGCAAAAACTATAAAAAAAGTCAATCCAATCCTGGATGTCTATGGCGCATTTTGAAGGGTTTCAAAAGACCTTTCGAATGCAATTATGAGAGTTGGAATTGATGAAGTTTTACGAAAATGCGAACAATTTTAAGATTTTTTATGTTTTTTGGACCTCAAATTTCAATGCCCGTTTTACCGCACTTCCCTTTGTCGTAGAGGGCTCATATTTGGCATGAGTTCATCTCATGGATAAACAAACAAACGCTGAAAGTTTCATCCAAATCGGAGCACCTCGATACGACCTCTAGAACAAACCGAGCAAAATCTACAAAAACTGCCTCTTAACTTTGAATTAAAATTTACATAAATTTGTGGCAAGGTAAATAAATGTTGGCCTAGGTTCAATTCCACACGGAGAAAAAAGAGTTCCCAAAATCGTGAACAAGCGTTCATGAAAATGGGAACCACGAACAAAGTGTTCAAATTTCATGGTACGTTTTTCAAAATCGTACCATGGGATTTGAACACTTTGTTCGAGGTTCCCATTTTCATGAACGCTTGTTCACGATTTTGGGAACTCTTTTTTCTCCGTGCAGTCAGCCCCGGTTGAAATTTTCATGACCCCTGATCACGCTTTCCATTGGATGGGGTAGTAAATGTCAGTCCCGAAATAATTTCGACGTTAAGTTGTTAGGTCAGTCCACCTGAAGTAGTCGGCTCCCTAGTTTAGCTACAAAATAAAAAAAAATGATGGTAGTATTACATCTGCACGGAGAAAAACGAGTTCCCAAAATCGTGAAAAAGCGTTTATAAAAATGGGAACCACGAACAAAGTGTTCAAATGCCATGGTACGTTTTTTAAAATCGTACCATGGGATTTGAAAACTTTGTTCGTGGTTCCCATTTTCATGAACGCTTGTTCTCGATTTTGGGAACTCTTTTTTCTCCGTGTGGGAATAGTGACAGATTGCGTGTAAAAAAAAGGTGCAATTTTACATCAGAAACAGGCGAAATTTACATTAGTTTGTGTTGGAATTAACATTATTCATGGTTAAATGATTCAAAAAGAGGTATTCAAACAACGTAATTTTTAAACCTTTTAAAATTATTTTTTTTTACTGTGTACAAAAGAGGTATCAGAGAAGAGAAAATAGAAAAAAGCTTTTAAAGTCCATTTCATAAATTAGTACCAATTTTCCACTATTTATAGGCCCGATTTGTGAACCGTCATCTTGTCGGCGCGCAGAGTTTGTTGTATGTTTTGCCGGTCTGTGCCCTTTTGAGAGGGTGTGGATTTGTGGGACGGTGTGACAATTGGTGATAAAATTTAAAAAAGTTATTTTTTTTATCAGTGTATCAAAATAAATAAAAATAAAATAATAACATTGTTTTAAGGAATAAAATATTAAAAAAAGGAGATAAAAACTGCGAAAAACGAGTAAGTAATAAAGAATAAAGTATGAGGAATACGGAATAAGGAATAAGGAATAAGGAATAAGGAATAAGGAATAAGGAATAAGGAATAAGGAATAAGGAATAAGGAATAAGGAATAAGGAATAAGGAATAAGGAATAAGGAATAAGGAATAAGGAATAAGGAATAAGGAATAAGGAATAAGGAATAAGGAATAAGGAATAAGGAATAAGGAATAAGGAATAAGGAATAAGGAATAAGGAATAAGGAATAAGGAATAAGGAATAAGGAATAAGGAATAAGGAATAAGGAATAAGGAATAAGGAATAAGGAATAAGGAATAAGGAATAAGGAATAAGGAATAAGGAATAAGGAATAAGGAATAAGGAATAAGGAATAAGGAATAAGGAATAAGGAATAAGGAATAAGGAATAAGGAATAAGGAATAAGGAATAAGGAATAAGGAATAAGGAATAAGGAATAAGGAATAAGGAATAAGGAATAAGGAATAAGGAATAAGGAATAAGGAATAAGGAATAAGGAATAAGGAATAAGGAATAAGGAATAAGGAATAAGGAATAAGGAATAAGGAATAAGGAATAAGGAATAAGGAATAAGGAATAAGGAATAAGGAATAAGGAATAAGGAATAAGGAATAAGGAATAAGGAATAAGGAATAAGGAATAAGGAATAAGGAATAAGGAATAAGGAATAAGGAATAAGGAATAAGGAATAAGGAATAAGGAATAAGGAATAAGGAATAAGGAATAAGGAATAAGGAATAAGGAATAAGGAATAAGGAATAAGGAATAAGGAATAAGGAATAAGGAATAAGGAATAAGGAATAAGGAATACGGAATTAATAGCACAAATTTAATGAAACCAGGAAGTAATTTTTCATCGTAACCTTAAAATTCACCCACCGTTCCTCCATCGCGCAGCGGCGGATGCTGTTTGTTGTCGATTGGTTTGGAGGTTCCTGGCGGCAGGGAGGCCTTTGACTTCCTAGACCTAGACCGAAGCCACGGTCTAGGGGCGTTTCGTTTGCTGTTATTATTACTGCAGTTACTGGTTGTTGTTGTGTCTTTGTTTCAAAGTGCGCGCTCCCCTCTCCTTCAACCTTGTATTAAGTTACATGCTGAAGAGAGATTCAAATAATATATAATTAAAGTTAAAAGCATCCCTCATAACTCCTCTTCTCGTTTCGTTTTCGCTGGCTGGGATTTTGGCTTGATGAGTGCGCGCGCCATTAAGGGGTTTTCAGTCTGTAGGCTTTCCTTCTGTTTTGTTTCTGGGTGCCAAGGGGCGCGGACGAAAACAAAAGAATGGCCAAATTGGACCTCTTGAGTAGATGCTTTGAGCAGAACACTGACAATGTAACCACTGTTGAACGCAGAACAGATCGACTTTTCAGAGCAAAGTTGGGGTAGCAAGTCTAGACGACTTCTAGGTGATCTCAGCGACTAAAATAGGTACTGAAAGTTTTTTTTGCAAATTAAGTCAACAAAATTTCTATTGCTATAACCTTTAATTTTACAAAAAAAAAATGCTTCCACACCTAGAAAATTATCGCCATCATATCTCAATACTCGCTAGTTTTCCACTAACAATTTTCCTGTGATTTATGCCCCCTTCAGCAACCGGTTAAAATGTGTATTGTTGGGTGTAACATTTGCCCCGGAGCCAGCATCTTGACGTGGCGGCACTTTGGAGTTCGAGATTCGAGACACACTCATTTTGTCGCTGTCGCCAACAACCATTTCTCGCTTTCCAAGCCTAGAAAGGGGGATGAAAAATGGACAATTTTTCTTCAAATTCAATTTACTCGTAATTTATGGTTACAACTGGCGCTGGGTGTGAGTGTTAAGCTGATACTGAAAAACGAAGGGCTGTAAAGGGCTGTTTTAGCTCTGCGAGATATTGCAGAGTATGGGTTCTTTGAGCTTGCTACAAATTCTAGAGATTTTTTTTAAAGGTCCTATAAACATATGAATAACAATAGCTTATAGGACCTTTAAAAAATTTGAATTGTTGCGTGTAGAAAAAAATACAAGTAAACGAATGAATAACATGTATCAACATTTCTAACACTATGTTCGTTTCAACTGAACAAAGGGTTGATACACTAATGACAAGCAAGCACACATTAATAAAATAGCACCCCATTACGGTTGCAACCGTCCGTAATAACCAAAGTGCACTATTGTGCAACCAACAGCTCAACCGACTTCCGGCCGTGTGTCGTCCATTTTGGGTGCGATGGTGATGTACGCGTTAGATTAAACTTCCATCAGCAATGCCCTAACATTACCGATTGCTAGTGGGTCACATTGATGACCTGCGATAGGAAGTTATGTCGTTGCCGTGGTGCTGTCTTGGTGCATTTTTTTCTTCGGGTAAGCATCGGTCATTTCAAGGCATTTCTAAATTTTGCGTGGCAAGGCACTTTTAATCGAAAATGCGTTCAACTCTAAACGTGAGACAAGAGAGCGTGCCAATGACGAATACAATGTTATTGATGTGACAAAGCTCAGTCAGTAATCACCGTTGTAGTGCACGACATTACATTACAGTAACTATTACGTGCACAATAAACATGACGCAGATGGTCATTGCCTTGTATTTTTTTTCTTCAATTAAATTATTGGGCGTTTGAACTCAAGATACTTATTCAGACCAAACTCGATTGTCCAAAGGCCTCACAAAAAATGCATTCAGGATACTCATATCTTCTAATAACCGCGAAAAAAACATCGTTGTCTTATTTTGAACTCAATTATGATAACCTCAAAATGTTCTTAAATGGCAATCAACCACTTTGACGCGGGGTCACTGAACCCCAATTTCTGCGAACTTTCTTTATTCGACGACTTGAACTTTGAACAAAATTTGCATGAGTCTAAGTTTAAATTAAAAGTTTCCTCCTTTCCTCTAACTATCCCTTATCTATTAGCAAATTCGAAGGTTATTTTGTAACTTTTTTCCTTCCCCTGATCAATTTGTTCTCCCGTGTACCAGTAAACTCTAACACCGTTATAATTAGTCAGCTGTTGAAAGGTACCCCATATCTCAGCTTAGGTTAACAACTGCACTTATGTTTTTGCCAAAACAATCCAAAAACATCGCCATCGCCAAAACAATACTTAAGAAAAAATTTAAAACTGACGTTGATTTTTGGAAGCAGAAATGTTTGAAAAATTCGTGTTGATAAAAACGGGACGGCATTGCGATTTTGAGTATTTTTTCCAATAAAGCTGTTCTGCGACCCCACTTTAGTCAAATTTAAATTAATTAAAAAAAAATACTGTTTCCAATTTATTCACCGCCATTCAAAAATTCTTAAACATATTAGAATAGTTTAGGGATTTAGCTAGACCAGCGTTGAAAATCCGACGACTATGATTAATTTTGCGATTAATCGCTGCCTGTTACACTTCACGAATAAAACTGCTGAGAATAGACTTTATTCTTAAGTTGACACGACTAGCTGTCAACTCATGTGTCATGTGAGTAGTTCTCCCAGATTTCGGTCATTCACAAAGTATTTTTTAATCCGACTGAAACTTTTTTGGTACATTCGGTATGCCCAAAGAAGCCATTTTGCATCGTTAGTTTGTCCATATAATTTTCCATACAAATTTGCCAGCTGGCCATACAAAAATGATATATGAAAATTCAAAAATCTGTATCTTTTGAAGGAATTTTTTGATCGATTTGGTGTCTTCGGCAAAGTTGTAGGTATGGATATGGACTACACTGAAAAAAATGATACACGGTAAAAAAAATTTCCCGATTTTTTATTTAACTTTTTGTCACTAAAACTTTATTTGCAAAAAAACACTATTTTTATTTTTTTTTTTTAATATGTTTAAGAGGACATCAAATGCCAACTTTTCAGAAATTTACAGGTTGTACAAAAAAGGTTTGAGCGAGTTATGAATTTTCGAATCAATGCTGATTTTTTCAAATATCGAAAAATTGGTCGCAAAAATGTTTCAACTTCATTTTTCGATGTAAAATAAAATTTGCATTCAAAAAGTACTTCAGTGAAATTTTGATAAAGTGCACCGTTTTCAAGTTAGATCCATTTTTAGGTGACTTTTTTGAAAAAAGTCGCAGTTTTTCATTTTTTTTAATAAGTGCACATGTTTGCCAACTAATGGTCCGATTTTCAATATCACGCCCTTTTAAAATGTTAAGCCTAATAACCGGTCGTGTTTGAATGATGCTGGATAATCTGGATTGTTCCTTGAAATTCACTAAAACCAAGTACACCAACGAGTAGAGCAACTATTTGTGAATATTTCTGTTTATTTTCACTTTATTAAAAGTTATGCTAAACCTTTTACAAGCATTTAAAAAAATACTTCAAAAATTCATTCTAATCAGTCGAGTGCATTGGGCCACGCCCATTTTTCTATTTTCAGCTTAGTTCTTTTTTTCTTCCAGCGCTCTTTTGGGTCTGCTTAGTGCTGCATAAATTGATGAAATTTTAAGCGAACACTCACGAAAAGTAGCATTGATAGCGAAAGTTTCCTGGCAGCACTTGCTCACTCTAACAGGCGCTGCACCAGCATGTTGGTGGTGTTGGTGACCACCCTTTATTCTTTATTTGCCTTCGCTCCTCGCTCGGTTTTCTTCAGCCTTCGATTGGAATGGATATTCAAAATTGAAACGTCAAAAGACTTAGCGCGTTTGTTTTTTTATGGTGCTTGCTAATTATTTACATTTTTCGGGTTTATTTTTTAAGTGAGTGACTAAGTAATGGTCAAAAGAATATGTTGCCGGTAGTTGGAAGCAATTTTATATTTTAAGCGCTTTGAAATCGTGTGCCACCAAAATGATGAGAAATGGTCTCGCAAAATAGAAATTATGATCAAAAGTGCAATAAATTTGAACTTTTTAGCCAGTAAATGTCATAAATTTGCGTGCTTACTCGAGGCGGTGCTGTTGCTGGTATGTTTATAGCCTAAATAGTATTTTTGGAGCTTAAATCGAGCATCAAACTCTCCATATGACGAAGATAGGTGTTTGATTAGAAAGGGTATATTTCCCCTAAATTTAAAAAATGAAAAACTGCGACTATTTTCAAAAAGTCACCTAAAAATGGATTTGACTTGAAAACGGTGCACTTTATCAAAATTTCTCTAAGGTACTTTTTGATTGCAATTTTAATTTTACATCAAAAAATAAAGTTAAAAATTTTTGCGACCAATTTTTCGATTTTTTGGAAAAATCAGTATTGATTCAAAAATTCATAACTCGCTCAAAGATTTTTTGCACAACCTGGACATTTCTGAAAAGTTGGCATTTGATGTCCTCTAAAACATATCAAAAAATAAAAAAAATAAATAAAAAATAATGTTTTTTTTGCCAATCAAGTTTTAGTGATAAAAAGTTAAATAAAAAATCACCAAATTTTTTGTTACCGTGTATAATTTTTTTTTCAGTGTAGTCCGTATCCATACAGATTTTTGAATTTTCATGTATCATTTTTGTATGGACAGCTGCCAAATTTGTATGGAAAATTATATGGACAAACTAATGATGCAAAATGGCTTCTTTGGACATACCGAATGCGCCAAAAAAGTTTCAGTCGGATTAAAAAAATACAAAAATTAAAATTCAAGAAAAAAAAGACCGATTTCGTAGAAAATTGCTCACAAAATTGCATCGCTGATTGTAACAACATTTGACTGCTGGCAGTAAATGGGGAAAATTGTAGTTGGATCGCAGCAAGTTGTCGACTACACCCAATCACAGAGTAACAAATCAGTTCAAATTTTTGTTCGTCTCTGCGACAGCGAGCGATCAAGTGACAGTCAGGAAAAACGAGATCAGAGCGCACTCACACCCAAAACTGGGCAGCGCTAGTCTGGGAGAATAATAGCCTCGAGACGAGAGAATAGTGGTACCATTTACGGACACAGTGAACGCTAACAAATTATTCTCTCGAGGTTCATTTTCAAAAAAAAGTTAATCCGTCAAAACAAAAAAAATAAAAGGGTCGACTACGGGAATCGAACCCTAAACTTTTGACATACTTACCAAATAACTTAACTGCCTCGGCCACCACTGCTTGGTGACTTTGTAGTGGTCAGATGTCGTTGATGTATGACACTTGTTGGAGATTCTTTTCTCTCTCACAGAAAACTGGGGACAAAGTAGCTGTCAAACAAGGCCAAACTTTGAGTTCATTTCTGTCGTCACGATTTTTTCCTCTAATAACGAATGAACTCTTTTTTTATGGTGGTGTGAGTTGGTAGAATTATTCACTCGATTTTGGCGCTGAGCCCTCAATAAATATTGAGGGAACGATTCTTTCGACTTGGAATTTTTGTTGCAGAGGGCCTTTCTTCAGGCAATCAATATTCGCCAGAAAAGACCTTTTTTCAACCTTGAGCTTGACAATCAAAAATAAGACAAAAAAATATCTTTTTGTGATTCGATAATCCAAAGTGAAATTTTGCCAATTGTTTGAAAAAATATTAAAAATTTAAAAATTGCTAGCATTTTCATCAAACTTGATGAAATCCAGTTCTCTTTGTTGCATTTGAGGTCTTTTGAAGGTCTTTTGAATCACTTTAAAATGTGCAATGATTTTCCGAGACACTTTTGCTCATAGCTTTAGCAAATTACTGTTATTTTTTAACCAATTTTTTGGCCAATCGCAGTTTTTCTTATAATTTTACTATTTTTCTTTGATTTTTCTGCAACATATTTTTTAGCTCAAATTTGACATAGTCGGAATACTTGACAATCTAAAAAAATATATAAGCCAACCAGACCAAACCAAAATTTGTTGTGTTTGTAGCCTAACATAGACGGCTACAAAAGGCGTGTTTTAGGTAATTTGTCTCAAGTCTGATGCATAACATTCACTTTAATTTCCCATGCGGGTTGATGACTTCTTGTGACGGAAACAGATTGAAGAACAACCTACAACAATAGCATCTCCCCGTCCATCGTCATGCAGGTTGAACTCGCTGCCACAGGCACCTGCACAATGCAAGACCAACAGGCTCATCATCGTTTTCTCACACCTGCCCGCACATATCGCGATTTCTTTCCACTCTGATTAAAAACTACAAACCTTACGTCCCCCTCACGAAGAAGTTAGAAGAAAAAAAAAAAAGAGTGCGCCTAACCAGCATCCCCCTCGCCATTGTTATCGGAGCAACGACAACTTCCGCTGATTAATTTCTGTCCCTTCCTACAACTTTTAGCCATCATTTCTTGAACGATTGTGCGACGAGATTCATTGTTCACGCGGGAAAATCACCCTTCATGCAGTTGAATGCATCAGGCTCCAAACTGAAGTCAAATCATTCCGGTTGACTCTGTCACGGTGGAAGGATTGCGTTTTCGATTTGCTTCATTTTTGTAATGAATTCTCATGTATGGCAATGGAAGGGGAACGTGATCGTGGGGAATTAATCGTTGTGAAGAGTAAGAGATTGCAATTGATGCTTCGAGACACCAATTTTAAGAATTTTACCGTAAAAGTTTTTAAAATATGAAATTATTTGTGGTTTTTGTTTATTTTATACTATCCCTAGAAAATGTAAAATTGTAAAGTTTCAATTGAACAAGTCAATATTTGTTTCATAAAAATAATAAACCAGTCAGTTCTGTTTAACTCTACTCATTCAAGTCGAACGACATCGCTTGACAAAACCTGGAATTGAATGGCATACACTAACGACAACTGGGAATTATTATTTTTTGTTTGCTTTTAATTAGAAATATCTTTCCCCTGTCATTACGCATCAAACCCGACATCATTCATCCGTACTCGTCGACTGGGGATTGAGGTTGATTCTTTGGAACATATTTTCGCGAGTGAACTTGGTTTCGTAGCACTCACAATAGATAGAGCATTACAACAGGTATTGTTTTCGAGGGGAGGATGGAGTTTGGTATACCTGGTGGGGATGACAATAGCAGCGACACATTGTGATCATATGCTTCAGTTGCTTGTCAAAACGATTTCAATTCATCTGGAAGGAGTGCTTGGCATTTCCATGAATCGTTGACAAAGGGTATAATTATGCTGGAATGCTCGATTTTTTTTAAAGTATAAGAATCAAATTCTTGGAGTATGAGTTTTGAAATGTTTATTATGCTTTATGAGTTATTGTTATAAATCATAAAACAATGCCGACCTATCTACGACATTTGCAAAACTTTTTCCCTGTTTCTATATTTTATTTATTTCAAAAAATCTTGGTTCGATGTATTAGCATGGTGGGCTTTTTGTTACGGAATTTTAAATATTTTAACAGTAACTTTTATTAATCCATAAAATACATTTCGCAAATCTGTAAATGATTATTGCTAATTACAAATAATTACAAATAATCGGTATATATCATAGTTCAAAACATGCTTTAAAATGGAAATCCTAGTCTCCTATACATCACCCACGCAGTTCTTCACTTAGCCGCCCTGCAATAGATGATTTCGATGCTTACTGTCGGCATTATGCTCAAAGTAAAGTTGCGTGTGTGTGCAAGTATTTATTTGCCTCAAGTTTGAAGCTGCTGTTGCTGTCACATATTTACACAACACTTTGTGTCTCATCGTCGCCGCACCTTGGCGGACGCGGGTCCTTCAAACCCTTGGACTTATTTATTCAGAGCAGCTTAGCTCAGCTCGCCTGGCCCTTACCAATGCTGTCTATGACAAAAAAAGTTTTCCCGAAAAAAAGATGAATACGGCTTCTCCTTAAAGCCAACATAAGAAGGTGGGTAGAAAAAATAAACGTTAGTCCTTACTCACAAGTGCCACCTAAGTGAGCACCACCGAGCCAATAAATAAACACTCCAAACGTGGTTGAAGAGTTTTTCTGCTTGCTTTCTTTTCTTTTTGCTTAGTTGTTGGGAAAATCAACAGTTTTTCTAGATGGTGAACCGTATTGCGTACAACTTTTCACCATCAAGTCATGCATGAATTTGTCACTGCCATGGAATGTTTTTTTTTTAAATTTTCTTTTCTTTTATCATTTAGATATAATTGGAATACAATACATATGCTTGAGGCACACATTTGAAAATTAGGACGCAAGAGATTTCTTTTTGCAATGATTCCTAATTTGGATTGATTTGGAGATTCTAATTCATACAAATTCAATTTTTCGAAATCAAGAATGTTCTTTTGAAGTGTGTGTGACATAAAAGTAGAGTGGGTCAAAATATAAACATCCCTGAGATGTACTGGCTGTTACTATCAACCAATAACATCACTTTTCTCTAAAACTTAACCTTACCCGTGAAGTTATGAATCATAACTTCACGGGTAAGGTTAAGTTTTAGAGAAAAGCAGTGATCCCCGTGCACCGCGTTCAACCGCGTTTTCTGTTTTCTGTACTCGATCAAACACCAGCACCGCGTGTGCACGCGTACAAGCAAACCTAAACTCTGCCGTGTACAGTCTGTACGCGCACACGAACCTCGAGTTTAAAACCGAACCTTGCACCGAACCCCAAACCCCGTGCAAGCCGACGACGCAGAAAAGAGACAAAAATAGTTCCCTCATGCTCCCTCTGCTGTAAAGCGGTGATTCATCCTCCGCTGCAGCACACTACAGTGTTTGCCACAGAGAGAGTGAGAAGCAGTCATTTTTTCGTCTCTTTACACGCTCTTCGCTCGCACGGCGTTGTACCCGAAGTGTGCACCCCGTGTTTACACCGCGTGTAAACTTGAGTGCGCCGTGCGGGGAGAACTCGAACATGGCAGCCTGGTGTGTTTGAGGTTCATCTGCACTGAAAACTTGTACGGCGTGTACGGTGTGCGCGCGTTTCGGGAAGACTGGTTATGAATGCCCGTAAAATGTGTCTTTTGTTTACAATATTAAATATCATCGAAATGATTTTTTCAAGTGATAAGGTAAATGCAAATTTTATTTCAAGTTTCTATCCAATTTTTTCACAAAAAATCGAGGCGCAGAAAAATAAGTACAATCTACTCTCTGACTGTCAATCTTCTAGATATCAATATTGCTCCAGCTGTCAATACATTTTTCAAAAAGCATGCTGAGCAACTTTCTACGAAATCGTTCGATTTCGACAATTTTTATTTTTTGTATTTTTTGACCAGAGAAGTTGTCCATACAAAAATGGTACGTAAATATTCAATCAATTGGTGTCTTCGGCAAAGTTTTAGGTATTGATGAGGACTATTGAGAAAAAAAAGGTACACGGAAAAAAATGCACAAAATTAACAAAAACTTAGCTACCCAAACTACATATTTTTTGATTTTCGAGATTTTTTTATATGTTTTAGGGGACAAATACCCGAAACTTTTGAGCAATAGAGAAACATGGTAATTGTGGTTTGGTTGACCGTTTTAGCAGAATGCATTACTATGAATACAAGGAGACGAGTTGTTCCTTTTGATTCTCCTATATATAGCGGAATAAAAGGAACAACTCGTCTCTTTGTATTCACAAAGAAACATGGTCAAAACATCTGCCACTGAATTATGAATTTTTGAAAAAAAGTGATTTTTGGAAAAAAAATCAAAATTCAATGCAAAAAAAGTTTTTCGATTTTTAAAAATAGTGACCATGAGTGACCATTTCTATTTTTTTTTAACGTTCAGAAAATGTGTTATGAAATTGTCCAAGAGACATTGAAGATTGGACCTCTGGTTGCTGAGATACAGCGGCTTGAAGAAAAAGAAACAGGAAAATTGAAGTTTTCCAAGTCTCATCCAAACAACCCACCATTTTCTAATGTCGATATCTCCGCAACTAATGGTCCGATTTTCAATGTCAAAACATGAAACATTCCTAAAAATTTTCGATCTTTAAAAAAAAATTTGAAAAAAAATAAAAAAAATATATAAAAATCGAAAAAACAAGCCATGGGGTCAACATTTGAATCAAAAAAGTTTTTTAAAGTGTATTTTACCTGTCCAGTTGGTTTGCAATCGTTAGTTTTCAAAATATCTAAGTATTGAAGAGATTTTTTTTTTCCGAAAAAAAAAACTTTTTGCCTTGCTGTACATTGGAATTCCACATGCTTAATATGATTTTAAACGCAGGAAAATGCATTTCCTTTTGTTTTCAGTTGGGTAGTTTTCTACTTCTTTTAAAATTTGTATTTTTTTTCGAAAAAAAAAATTTTTTTTGGTCCCAGATCTTTCGAGCCGATTTTGTTTTTTTTTATTTTTTTATTCGTGATTCGATTATCCGAATTCCTATACAAACCTTCGGATAATCGAACTTCGGATAATCGAAACTCCTGATAATCGAGGCTGCGGAAAATCGAGGCTGGACTGTATTACGATCTTTTAAAATGTTAGAGTTGATTCCAAAATCAAACAAAATCGAAAAAATCTGAAAATTTTACTAATGTTTCATTTTTGAACATTGAAAATAATATATATTTTTTTATGATATAAATAAAACTAAAGTTTTCCTGTATCTTTTTCTTTTATTCGCTGTATTTCAGCAACCAGATGTCCAGTCTTCATTATCTCTCAAAAAACTGAATTTGAATTTTCTCAACCTTTCTAAAAAATATTTTGAATAATTTACAATCATGAGACACTTTTGCGAAAAAATCGAAAAACGGGAAATTTTCAGTTAAAATTTAATATTAAATTAATAAATCTTGAAACAGGTGTACTTTATCAAACAATCTGTAAAGTACTTTTCGATTGCAAATTTGATTTTGAACTGAAGTCAAATGAAATGTTTGAGTAAAATTTCCCAATTATTTTTTTTGATAAAATATTTTTTTACATATTTTTTCATAGCTCGGAAATTGTGGTTGATTGGAGCTTACAACATATAAAAAATCAAAAAGCATATAAAAAATCAAAGGTGCCGAGCTACCGTGGCCGTGAGGTTACGGGGTTCGCCTTGTAAGCGGAAGGTGATGAGTTCGATTCCTGTCTGGCTCGGCAAAGTCAGATCCCTAAAAGGATTAAATCTGCTCACTGGGAATACTGACTGGTACGGGATGAGTTTCGACAACGGTGAATTCAGAAGTCGTGAGTTCGATTCTCGTACCGGGATGATGAAGTTTTAAAAAAATGACAAAAAAAGGATTTTTGGAAATTGTTTTTTTTTTGTGAATAAAATTAATTTAAAAAATCGGCCTTTTTGTCCACGTGCAATTTTTTCTGAAGAGTCTCATCTACCAACCTACAACTTTGCTAAAGACACCAAACTGATCAGAAGAATCCTTCAAAAGATAAAAACAAAGTTTGAGCAAAAAAAAAAAAAACACAAACATATAAAAATGGTCAAAATCGGCCGATTTCATGGATTGCTCATGACTTAAAAAATAATTTTGGAAACCTTTTGCGTAATAAAAAGCATTTTAATGAAATTCTTTAAGATAAGCATTGATTAATCCTTAAATCGATTATCAGCGACTTTTCTGAAGAAATATCCTACAAAATCGATAAAATATCTTTAAAAAGTCACCCTGCAAACTATCGGGTAAGAGCCCTTTTTACGATCAGACTTGCCCGAATTTTTATCTTAGTGCTCTCGGAAAAATACTCAGTAGGCCTTCCCAAAAAAATAAAAAGTTGTCAAATCTTCGGTGCTCACCCCTAGAATGATAGATTAGGATGTCAGGAACAATGTTTTCATACAACAAAAAATTCCCAAAAATGGTTAACAACTCGCGCGCGGAGCTTGAATGAAAAAAGAGCATTTTCCGAGTATTTTTCAGAAATGCGCGTAACAATCATACTAAAGTCATTCAAATTTGGCCGCCTTGGGCTTCAAGTGATAGTATTATGTCCCCTGAATAAATTCCTGTATAGACATAGTCCATGAAAGCTTGTGTTTGGGCATGGCAGGGCGTTTTAGGGAGAAAAAATTGTATTTTTTGACAAAAGATTCAAAAATCACTCCCAAAAACCAGCAAAAAAATGTTGCAGCCAAAACTAATGCATTCAGCTTATAGAAAATTTTACGGAGATCATTTTGCTTTTTTTTAACATTCAATTTATGTCCACGCAAAGCCGAAATATTTGCATTTTAGTGAACAAAAAGTGACGAATTTTCAAAATTCTTGGTATATAAGCGTTTTTAGCATAAAACAATGGCTACTATGATTACAAACGAGAAGGCATATATTTTGAATATATTTATTTTGTTCGCTCAAAAACGATATTTGTTAATAAAATTTCATGAAAAAACATGATATTTTCTCACAATGTGGCGTAAACGACATATAATCATAAATTAAAATTAATTTTATTTAAGTTCATATCTCCAAGCTGTGAACGTGATTTTTTTATGTATGTACAGTCGAATGAAACAAATTCATTTATAAAAAACTTATTTTTTCAAAAAAAGTTACCCATTAGAGCTTTATTTGTTCATATCTCATGTTTTTTCATGAAATTTTATTAACAAATATCGTTTTTGAGCGAACAAAATAAATATATCCAAAATATATGCCTTCTCGTTTATTTTGAAAATTCGTAACTTTTTGTTCACCAAAATGCCAATATCTCGGCTTTGCTTGGACATAAATTGAATGTTAAAAAAAAGCAAAATGATCTCCGTAAAATTTCCTATAAGCTGAATGCATTAGTTTTGACTGCAAAATTTTTTGGCTGGTTTTTGGGGAGTGATTTTTGAAATTTTTTGTCTAAAAAATACAAATTTTTCTCCCTAAAACGCCCTGCCATGCCCAAACACAAGCTTTTATGGACTATGTCTGTACAGGAATTTGTTCAGGGGATATAAAACTATCACTTGAAGCCCAAGGCGGCCAAATTTGAATGACTTTAGTATGATTGTTACGCGCATTTCTGAAAAATACTCGGAAAATGCACTTTTTTCATTCAAGCTCCGCGCGCGAGTTGTAAACCATTTTTGGGAATTTTTTGTTGTATCAAAACATTGTTCCTGACATCCTAATCTATCATTCTAGGGGTGAGCACCGATGATTTGACAACTTTTCATTTTTTTGGGACGGCCTAATACTCAGTGATAATGTATTTCTAAAATTTATCTCAGCTCTTTAAGTGAGCAATATAAACCATGATCTAATTGAACAGTTAAATAGATCCCTGATTGCCGGTCGTGTTTTCAGTCGAAAGTCCCACATTAATATTTGCCTCCCTTTTGCCACCTTTTTCATCCGTTTGTTTTCCCGCGGAAGCCGCCCACGTTAATTTCCACCTGCTACCGACCGACACATAAAAGCATAGGAAGCATAAAGTGATTCTGCGGCCAATGTCCAACTGAAGGCATTAGACCGCCGTTCCAGGACATCCATCAACGGTGGCTGCTGCTACTACTTAAAAGCCATCTCCAGGCCGATTCTCGTGTTCACACTAATAAACAATTAAAACAATAAGAATTCGGCATGTTGAGAGGACTGGAGTGTGGTGAGAGCACACACAGAAGCAAAGTGCTTCTTGCACTAAAATTGAGAGATTCTGATGGTTGTTAAAGTGGAACGAGTTTCCTTCCTTTTTTCCCCCCGGTGGTACTTTTGGAATCCATTGCAATTCACAAAAAAATATGCGTGTTTGTCAGATAAAAATTAGACTTTTTTTTTGTTTATTTTTAAATCTCTTTGATATTATATATATAGTTTGGACAGTCATAAGTATCAATAAGTGAATCCATAATAATACACCCTCGTTTTGGTAAGTTAGGGCCAAAAAGTAAAGGGTAAATCTCCATTTCAGATTTACCAACGTTATAAAAAGAACGTTGTTATTCGTGTTCTGCTGTGGAATTTCCATTGCAGGAAAAACGAGAGCGGCAAGCGCCCAAACGATATAAATAATATGCATTAGTCAACACGCTCAAAATTTATGAATTAACAATACTCTAAAATTTTCATCTCCTTCCACTCTCTGAGCTCACTCTCCATTTAGGGCACTTTTCTCCGGCCTCGTAGAATAGCTGTCGGTGTCCCTTCCTCGTTCTCACATGGCTCTCAACGACGACGGTCGGCCGGCAAATGGAAAGCCGAAAAGATTGGAAAACGATTCATTTCCCTGTCGCCCCGTTTTCGTTCCACTTATATTTTTTGTTGTTTTGGCTCTTGGGAACCACTTTCAAGGGCCCGCGAGACGCACCGAGATGAGCTAATGCATTCCGGAGCTGGCCTTCTGGGTCCGCGATTTGTGATACTTTTATGTCGGACGAGCTTGCTACAATGAAAGGGCAGGGGCGGAGGTGTAGTTTTTTTTATTTGTTTAGGATTTTCAGTGGAAGATCAATTATTAATGAACAAAAAATATTGTATTCCGCCGAATTTGGTTATGAACTGAAAAAGAATTAAAAACATGAATAAATGCTTTAAAAAAAATGAATAAAATACAAATAAGGTTCAATAAGGTGTGATATTGAATTTTGAGCCTATTTGAAAAATTAGCACAGATTATACAATTTTGAAGAAAAAATATGTTTTCGAAGAGATCAGACAATTTTAGGACAGATTCATTTTTGACATTGAAAATCAGTTTCTGAAACATGGACATTTGAAAAACTAGTGCTGTTTGGGTGACGCTTAGAAAACGCCAATTGGGTACTAAAGCACTAAGTCAATTTTTATGTACAACGGTAAAAAACACGATTAAAAACCATTTCTGATCACTTTTTTTCATTTTAAAGCAAAATTTTTTTTTGACAAGACAACATTTTTTCGATGGATCAACTATGGTCCCCTTGGAACGAACTGTCAAGTAGGAGCTTTCCTGTCAAGAAGGATCGCGAGGTTAATTTTTCAATATTGATTTAAAAATCCATTTTAAACTCTTTGTGGTCGTACAAAGGGTCATTGTACTCAGAAAAATAAGCTATATCGCTGGAAACAATAATATCTGCAATCTAAGCTTCATTTTAAGACCCAATTGCATTGATGCGTTATAAGGGTGTAATATAGTTGTACGGAAAAAAATAAGTTGTCCAAAGTTATTGAGCACAGTAACATTTCAGATCCCTTTGAGGACCTAAATAACTTCCAAAAGTTTTGGAACGATTGGTTATGTCTCCACTTTGTACAAAGCGGTTAAATTTTGTATTAGAAACCCCATAATTTATTGTTGGTATTAGAAAAATCCAATTTAAAACTTATTTTTTGCTCGAAATTCATGTTTCAGACCAGTTTGGAGGATGCTGTATCTTTTTAGGGGCAAGTTAGCACCATACTCTCTTCGAGAAAGTTGTAGAACATTTTTATAGAGCAACCGAATATGAGCCTGGTTTTAATATTGCGTGAAACGTGGATTTCTCGTTGCTCAAAGTGGGGACTTAATCAAACATTCCCAAACTTTAAAAGTTGTTTTGGACCCCAGAAGAAACCGGAAAATTTCTGTGTTGGAAAAACGATTTTGTTATTATCCCAATCAGGGATGCCACATTTGAAGATATCCGAGCACAGGCTCAATGCTCAAACGTATTGTTTTGCCATGTTATTCGATGATTTTTAATTGAATGAATTACTCACGAAAAAGATAACAATGTTTTGCTTCTTTTGCCAAAAACAGATTTGTAAAATATTATTTTGCCATCAAGATAAACTCATTTGCGTTTTTGTGATGTGCCCGAAAATCTTCAAAATCTGGCATGCCTGATTCCAATGTTTTATATTTGGAGCCTAACATTTCAAAAGGGCACAAAACCTTTGTAAACATTACAATCTTGTTTACAAAGGTTATCAAATGACAGTTTACATGAGGTGTGAGAGAGATACACTCTTGTTTAAAACAGTTATTTGTTCTAATGAAATGGAAGGCTGGATTTGAGGCCTGTATCTCAAGTGAAAGAAATCCAATCTTTAACGTTTCTTGGAAAATTTATAAAGCAGTTCTCTTCGAAATTGATTTTTTTTTTAATTTTAATTGTTGTATTTTTTAATATTTTTTAATCCGGCTGAAACTTTTGGTGCCTTCGGTATACCCAAAGAAGTCATTTTGCATCATTAGTTTGTTCATATAATTTCCCATACAAATTTAACAGCTGTCCGTACAAAAATGATATATGAAAATTCAAAAATCTGTATCTTTTGAAGGAGTTTTTTGATCGATTTGATGTCTTGGGCAAAGTTGTAGGTATGGACACGGACTACACTGAAAAAAATGATACACGGTAAAAAAATGGTGATTATTAATTTAACTTTTTGTCACTAAAACTTGATTTGCAAAAAACACTATTTTTAATTTTTTTATATTTTGATATGTTTTAGGGGACATAAAATGCCAACTTTTCAGAAATTTCCAGGTTGTGCAAAAAATCTTTGACAGAGTTATGATTTTAGGTAACTTTTTTTAAAATAGTCGCAGTTTTCCATTTTTTAATTAGTGCATATGTTTGCCCACCTTTGAAAAACATAATTTTGAAAAGCTGAGGAAATTCTCTATATTTTGCTTTTTGGAACTTTGTTGATACGACCTTCAGTTGCTGAGATATTGCCATGCAAAGGTTTAAAACAGGAAAGTTGATGTTTTCTAAGTCTCACCCAAACAACCCACTATTTCCTAACGACGATATCCCAGCAACTAATGGTCCGATTTACAATGTTAATGCATGAAACATTCGTGAAATCTTTCGATCTTTTCGAAAACAATATTTTAATTATTTTAAACCAAGACTAACATATCAAAAGGGCGTAATAACGGTGCACTTTATGAAAATTTAACCAAAGTACTTTTTTATTGCAAATTTGATTTTACATCGAAAAATGAAGTTGAAAAATTTTTGCGACCATTATTTCGATTTTTTGAAAAAATCTGTATTGATTCGAAAATTCATAAGTCGGTCAAAGATTTTTAACACAACCTGGAAATTTCTGAAAAGTTGGCATTTTATGTCCCCTAAAACATATCAATAAATAAAAAAATAAAAATAGTGTTTTATTTTTTTTTGCAAATCAAGTTTTAGTGACAAAAAGTTTCATTAAAAATCACAAATTTTTTTAAACCGTGTATCATTTTTTTCAGTGTAGTCATTATCCATACCTACAACTTTGCCGAAGACATTAAATCGAGCAAAAAAATACTTCAGAAGATACAGATTTTTGAATTTTCATATATCATTTTTGTATTGACAGCTGCCAAATTTGTATGGAAATTTATATGGACAAGCTAATGATGAAAAAAAAAAATACAAAAAAAATCGAATGACCGAAATCTGAGAGAATTGCTTTATAGCAAAATGTCTCAGCTATTTGACAAAAATATTATCAGAAATGGGCACCCATGGGCATTATTTTCAAAGATAGCAGCAAATTATTTGTCCATACTTCTCTGTGACTCAAAAGATGTAAATCCTGATCCCCTTAAAAAATTTCATAAACGTTCGAAAATTCTGAATTATGGCTTTGAGAATTCAACTTTTAGTGATTAACAGTTAAATCCTAGGGTTCCTACGGATTACACGACAAGCACACCACCTCAGAAGATCGGAGTTTAGAACGGAAACAGGAAGAAGACGCTTTGGAGTAGCAGGCCTAACCGTTTACAATTCCCTTCCCATCAAAATTTTAAAGGAAATGGAAGTCTAACCAACTGAAAACAATAAGAAATGCATTTCCTGCGTTTAAATCATATTTAGCACGTCTTGGATCGACCAAAAATATTTTCAATTTTTGTGGAATTCCAATGTACTGCACCGCAAAAAGTTTTTTGTCGGAGTACAAAAAAATTCTTCAATACTTGGATATTTTGAAAACTAATGATTGCAAAACAACTGGACAGGTGTAAAATGCACTTTAAAACACTTTTTTCATTCAAAACCATGGCTTGTTATTTTAATTTTTATATATTTTTTTATTTTTTTTTGCCCTCCTATATGACATCAATAAGTATTGTTTAAACTCCCAAATAATTAAATAATTTATTTTCAGACCACAATACCGTCATTTTAATGGCCCAACAAAATATTCCCAGTTTCGAGAGCTTCAGATGTTGACATGATTTAAATAAAAACATGAGACGAACTTTTTAGAAGTGCTGGTTACTTAAAAAAAGCATGTTTAATTGAATTAAATCAAAATGAGTTCTTTCATTGAATCTTTTTTTTCAGCACATTTTCAAAACGTAGATACCGAAAAGTTAAAAAATGTATACTTCCGCTTGAATATCGGGAATCCCCAGAAAATTTACAAATTTCCTGGAGAACGGGAAATATTTTTTCCAGGGAATAGAAATTGGACGCTCTACTCTCATGCTAACTACGAAACAAATTCTCAGCCAAAATAAAATGATCTAGTGAGTAACATTTGGCCCTACGCCCATGGTCTGCCCATTGCACTATGCGCTACACTTTAAGGAGGTTGTAAACGAAATGCATTAACTTTTTAAGTCAAAAACGATGAAGAGGAAGGGCCAGCCCGGGGCGGCAGGCACGAGCAAGAGCAGCACTAACTAAGTTGCCACCGACTGCATTATCGCGCGAGAAAAAAAAACCCCCGACAACGAAATGGAATTGGAGTCGGAATTTATAGGGCTGTAAATCAAAACACGAATGAATGCATTTTTGCTAGGTGATAATTTGCCTTGCTGGGAATTGTTTTTAAGACGAGCAGAGAAAATGGAGCAAGGGCCATCGTCATGGTGCCATTTGTACAACTTTTGGGCAATTTAAAACAAAAATCTTTACAATTTGAATTGAATCATTTCATGCCAAACAATAACGTTAATCATTGTGCAAAGTTTACGCACAAACCGTGCACTTTTATGGCTGATTAAGCTAACCCAATCGAGAGATAAGAGTGTGATAAAAATGTTTACCAGAAGCACAAGGTGGAAGTTGTTTGCTGTTTATCCAACCTTTTGAGCGTCGCGACTCTTTAATCGTTTCGTAAATATGTGCTCAGTGAGCGTGTTATGATAAACATTCAACGCCAAAAGGGTATATTCTAGTAAGTTGACAGCCTGCCAGTCAATATAAGCGAGAGAAAGAGCGCCATAAGGTCCACAAGTAATCGATGCATTTGGAAGGTGTTCGAGTGAAGTGGAGTGTACTAACAGGTTGATACTTTTTTTATCTTGCACCTCAATGGATTTGGCGTGATTGACACCGACGCTGACGGACACGTGCGAAGTTAATTTGTGTGCGGTAATTATTGATGGGTGGGATTAACACTGTTGAGAAAGTAAATCCAAATCTCTTATAATAGAAAAAAAACTTTTTTTATGGGTTAAATAATGTTAGGCACCTTTTATTATGTCAAAAGTAGCTTTTTTGCATCATAAGTTTTTTTCATTCTTACTTGTCTTCGTACAATTTTGCGAGCTGTTCATCGATTTGGTGACTTCGACAAAGTTTTAGATTTTAATTAGAACTTTTCAAAAGAAATTGTTAGACGGAAAAAAAATCTCCTATACATATTTTTAAACTTTCTTTGTTTTGAGAAATGTTAGCGTGGACAATCGCCAAGCAAGCAAGTATAAAAAGTCTGGAATATAAATTCCAAAGGTATTCGTATTTCTTGAGATAGAGTAACCAGAACCAGAGTTCCCAGATGAACCGGTTAGGCTAGGTTCACCTATAACAGGTCTGCCCAACGTCCAGCCCGCGGGCCGGATCCGGCCCGTGAAGCCAATTCATCCGGCCCGCGACGGCTTTTCAACAATGTTCTATGACCGTCCCTTAAGGCTGATCATGTAACATTCAATAAATTAATTGAGTGTCAATTTGATAAAAAAAAACAAAAACAAAATTTTGATTTTGCTTTTGAGTTTTAATGATTTTTTTTTATGAAAATATTCTTTATGTTTGAATTTTATTCTTGTTTTTTTCGATATTGATAATTTCATAATCAATTATTAAACTGCAAAATAGCGCAAGAAACCAAAATTATCCATATTGTAAAAATGTGAAGCATATGAAAAACATGGATTGTTTTGTAAAAAAATTGATTATTGGACCTTTAAAAAAAACTCCAGAAATGTACTAAAAGCAGCTAAATTAATTTGTTTTGCTGATTTCACTGTTTCAAATTGAAGTTGATTTTTTTTATAAACTTGATTAAAATTGTTTTTTTTTAATAAATGCGCTAAGCAACTTTTGAAGTAATGAAGTTTTGTTTAAAAAAAGAAAATAAAAACGCAAGTTAATCAAACTGAAAATAAAGATTGCTGCAAACAATTTGAAAATATAAAAAAAGGTCTAATACGTAAGTCAAAAATCAGGGAGCAAAAAAAAATAAATATTTTTTTATTGTAATTTTAAATAGTTAGAAATTTGAAGAATAACAAATCGAAAATTATTCTATATTTATTTTTCTACACTCTTAAAATTTCAAAATCATTTTTCAATATTTTGTAAAATACTTGAATAAAGATGTAAAGCAACGTAAGATTTGTATCCAAATTTTGTTTCAATAAATATTATCATGCCTATTTGTTTTTTAAATGTATTGTTTTGTTTAAGAAATTCAACATAAAAAGCTTGCAACGACCAATAAAATGGGTTATTATTTGTATTTGTAGTATGATTACACCGTAAAAATGTTAAAACACAACATTCGTTACACCGTAACATTGTTACACCGCAACATTCGTTACACCGTAACATTCGTTACACTGTAATATGGTAACACCGTAACATTGTTACACCGTAGTATGATTACAACGTAACATTGTTACAACACAACATTTGTTACACCGTAACATTGCTACACCGCAACATTCGTTACACCGTAACATTCGTTACACCGTAGTTTAGTCACACCGTAACATTGTTACACTACATCATTAGTTAAATCGTTACATTCGTTACACCGTAACATTGTTACACCGCAACATTCGCTACACCGTAACATTCGCTACACCGTAGTTTGGTTACACCGTAACATTGTTACACCGCAACAATCGTTGCATCGTAGCATTCCTAACACCGTCACATTCGTTACACCGTAAAAATGTTACGGTGTAACACTGTTACGGTGTAACAAATATTACGGAGATTTAGGTTTGAACAGTGTCACGGTGTAACAAAGCTTGCCGTTTAGCCTAACATTCTTTGATCAGGCTCAAGCCAATGGTTCATTTTGGCTAGCCTCGCCTGGTTTGAACCAAATGAACCATGGCTCACGGCTCTCGGTGAGCCTGAGCCGACGATGCTTACCGACGTGTGGTGTGAACCTGAACCAGAAAAATGAACCTAGCTTAGGCTCTAGGGAACACTGACCCGGAATACCGGTTGTTACATTTTTCTGCTGAGTAACTCTCTCAACAAGATTTGAAACTTTTACAATTTTTTATGTTTAGAACTGAGATATCGTTTTGCCTTCCTCACCTTACTGAGGAAAGGCTATAAAATCACTCGAGAAACTCTTAATTTGACCTCCTAGACCCACCTTCATGTATACATATCGACTCAGAATAAAATTTTAAGCAAATGTCTGTGTGTGTGGTGGGATGTTGACAAAAAAATTGCACTGAGTTATCTCGGCACTGGCTGACCCGATTAGGACCGTTTTGGTCTCATTTGATCCGTCTTGGGGTCCCATAAGCCGTTATTGAAAATTTTGAAGTTTAGTTAAGTACTTCAAAAGTTATGCTGAAAAAACGATTTTAACAAAAGTCCAGATTGTAAAAAGGGTGGTTTTTGTAAGAAACCTCGTCATGTTATACAGTTTTAGAAAGGTTTTCGAAAGACCTTTTCAACGAGTTCATAAGATTGAAGATCTGACAACCCTATCAAAAGTTATAAGCACTTAAGTGTTATTTATGAACTTTTTAGAGGCCGGATCTCATATATTTCGATGTAAACGTTGTCCGGATCTATCATACAATCTGTCGTTGGATAGGTAATCAAAAGACCTTTCCAACGAGTTCAGTAGATTGAAGTTCTGTCTGACAACCCTATCAAAAGTTATACGCACTTAAGTGTTATTTATGAACTTTGTGGAGGCCGGATCTCAGATATAACCTAGCATTTCACTCTAAATGTGAGGAAGGCACCAACCACCTAATTGTGGATTAAGTAACGCTTTTTGAAAATCATTCGCTTTTTTGTGAGAAACAGGATTTCCTGCTTATCATAAGCATTTAGTGAATGAACGAATTAATTTATTTTAGCAAAATAATTTAAAGAAAAAACTAGCTGATAGTTCTGAAATAAAGTAAATATGTTCAGTATATGTAAAGTAATAATAAAAAATTTGTTTTTGGGTTCATGTTGACTTAAAAACACATAAAATATAACTTAAAGATTTAACCAAAAACATCAAATCATGATATTACAAGTTTTAATGTAAAAATAAAGAAAAGTTTAATATATAAAAATACAAAGATGATCGTAATTCACAAAGCAACAGTTAATAATACCCATACATTAGGACAACTACCCTGAGCCACGTGTCCCTATGCGTTCCAAAATCACCGATGCGTTCTATGAACCATAGCAACATTGACCAAGGAAAGGAAATTACAAAATCCACAACTTTTCCCCATTCAGGGGCGGGAAGCTAATAAATTTTAATCTATTGTTTATTTTCCACCTATTATTCATCCTACCCGATCCGTAACAACCATCGACTCAACTCAACCAAAAGGAAAATTTCTCACTTTTCCGGCGTAACGCGTGTGCCCCCTGGGCATCCCAATGGGAAAAAGGAAAAAAAAACTTCTAAATTTTCCCACTGCCAAACCGCCGACGACAGTCCGTTGGTTTCGGTTGAATGATTTTGAAAAGGCGCAAAAGTCACCATATTTTGACCATTATCGGTGGTAAACTTTCGTCGTATAATCACATTATTTCTCAACGCACCCACGAGCGCACCCGCCAAGAGGAAACTATTCAAATTGTGCCAATTGTTTGCTGTCACGTGTCACACGTGCGAGCACGCGCGTCGTCGGTGGGTGATACTATCGCAGAGCGTCGTGTTTTGGGTTGTTGTTACGTTCCATGCGTCGGTGACTTTTCACGGAGGGTCGTCGTCGTCACTCACTCCACACGGTCACGTGCCACGGCGCGCCGTTTCGATGAGGATGAAGAGTCCGTGAATGTTTTGGGCATCGCTTTCATGGATTTTTGTTTTATATTTCGTTTTCGAAGAGCTTTGGAACTATTAGTTGACATTAATTTTTATTGGTAAATTCTTGTGCATTTTTGCTTGCCAACCCAAAGGACGGGGGATCGAACCCCGACTCGAGCAACTTTGATTTTTCGTTCATGTTCAGAGTTCAAAGAATGTATATTTCCTAAACATTCTCGAAGGCCCAAATCGAAAAATCGATTTTTGGTAATATTTTGGGTTTCCATGTAAAATTATCATTTAAACCCAAAATATGACCAGAAACAAATTTTTCGACAAATTGGGTTAATTCTGAGGACAGATTCAGATTCAGCGGCCAAAATTACATGGAAAAACATATATTTGGACAATTTTCGAAATTCGTTAGGGTGGTCCCATAAGGTTTTCCCTTGAAAATTAGACTTTTTCAAATGGCGATATCTCGAGTTTAAAGAAAAACACCTCTGAGATTTTTTCAGCGTTTGTAGTGCTAGATCTCCTCTTTTAAATGCAACCTGGCGCTTAAAATTTGGCTTGCGCCTTTTCGAGATATTTAAGTTTTAAATTTGCATCTTTTTTACTTTAAAATCGCTGTAACTAACTAACGACTCTCAAGTCCAAATTGACTTGTCAAGAAATAAAAATGTTTGTTTTTTAAAGCTCTTAAAGTGCCCCGAATACTACTTTTCTCTAAAACTTAACCCTGAATTGCCACGTTCAAAAAACTGATTTTTGAAGGTTTGCTCAGTTGCTTTCTATAAATTTGGTCGTAGAAGGCGTAGATTACGAGATAAAATTTTGGTGTCTTCGACAAAGTTGCTTGAATTGGCAAGCCCAACAACTTTCTACAAGACGAAAAAAAATCCCAAAAATATTCCTGAAAAGTTAGATTTTCAAAATCACACTAATAGTGAACCACCCTAATTTCCAACCAAACCAAAAGTTGTCCCTTTCCATATGCAACAACTCTTCTCAAGACACCAAAGCTCCAAAACTTCATCTTTTTACGGAAAATCCATTTTCCACCTAATTTTGCGATCTGGAACACTGCATTGTAACCAGTCAGCCACGACCACCCCTAATGGCGTTCTTAATTCAGTTTGGCCCAAAAAGCACTTGCGACAAGTTAGCACGACAGTTACGATATTGGCTATAGACTCATTTATGGCAATATATATCACTTTCAGTAGGTTTGATTTTTGCTTCTACCACAGAATACCCCTTGAGCCTTTGTGGTTACACAAAAATAAAACAAACAAACAGCAAATTACTAAAGACCACAAACCAATCAATAACTCACGTGCGCGGGATCTATCTTTATAGCTCCGTTCGATCTTGGTGGCATTTATTCCTTTATTTATAAGCTCATAATTTATTTATTATTCCTTTTATGCACATGTGTATGTGTGTTTATTTTCCTAATCCCAAAACCGGTCAGTTTCGATTTTTAAGGTGGCTCGCTCCTTTGTCCCAATGTCTTGCGCGGAATTCGCTGAAATTTGTTTTTTTTTGCAAACCTCCATCGAAGGAGCTATCTATCATCGGGTGATAACGATGGAAATATTTATTACTTTATGTGGCCTTCTGAGTTTCCTGCAATTGGGTCCTAAAATTAAGCTTAGATTGCTGATATTATTGTTTACAGCGATAAAGCTTATTTTTCTGAGTACAATGACCCTTTGTACGACCACAAAGAGTTTAAAATGGATTTTTAAATCAATTTTGAAAAATTAACCTCGCGGTCCTTCTTGACAGAAAAGCTCCTACTTGACAGCTCGTTCCAAGGGGACCATAGTTAATCCATCGAAAAAATGTTGTCTTGTCAAAAAAAAATTTTTGCATTAAAATGAAAAAAAGTGGTCAGAAATGGTTTTTAATCGTGTTTTTTAACGTTTTACATAAAAATTTACATAGGGCTTTAGTACCCAATTTGTTGACCGAAGAAATTCAATTTTTAAGCTATTTTACATTGAATCCGGAAATCAACTCAGTAAAAAAAAAAAAGTTGGACTTTCTAAATATTTATTGAAGATATTTTGTTGTCACTAAGGACGTTTAAAATATTTCACTTAAGAATGTTTAAAGAACGTCAACGTCTATGCTCAATCGCATGTCAAACTCCCACCACAATCCACCGCTCACTATGATTGACCGCAGCCAGACAAGATCGCGCAGATCCAACAAAGTTTGTAGTTCGTTTTACGACGTGCCGATTGGCTGCGACCGGCGGCGACCAAACAACCTCTGGACACCTGCCCGGTGTCAGTTTTTTTTTATTTATTTGGCAGATAGTAAAATCCAAATTTATTGCATTTAAAGTTGGCTAATTTGAATTAATAACCCCAACGATTCCAGTTTCTGCCACATGCCGGCTATGATGAGTATCTTAATTTTTATTATATTGGATTTTCTATACTTTTCTAAACATGGACTATTTTATATTGAAGATTTAGTTCTAATAAGCCAATAGATTTCGGATAGTGGTGAAAGGCAATTTTTTATTTTTTATTCTGAGAATCGATCCAATGTTTGCATAATCCGGATCTAACACATCAGATAAATTCTATTAATATTATGAAGTTTTTTGTTAGCATGCACAGAATTTAAATTTAAGTTATGCTTTTTTGCCTCGTGCCATGTCGTTAACGGCTTAAGCCATTTATTTCTTATGACATTTCATCTCAGTTTATTTTCCACTTTAAGTCCCAAAATGTCTGGACAAAACAAACAAGCACAACTTTAACGAGACAAAAACTGACAAATCGTTCTCCCCCTCGTGCCAAAGAGTGATGAAATGATTCCAAACTGTGGAATTGACCACGCTTCCGGACCGTTGACCAGCGATGGCATATTCTAATGAAGTGACAAGAATGAGAGTTTCAAACGAGGCGATGAAATCGCAAATATCATTCGTTTCATTGAAAAAAAACGAGGCGATGAAATCGCAAATATCATTCGTTTCATTGAAAATGCGAAATGATTCTACCACGAACGTCATGGAATCAAATCAAAAGAGATTTACGCATCCGAAACCAGATTTCACGAACCATTGGCATTCCCCGTTTCCTTCCTGGGGCTTCAGAATTGGCCGCGTGCGCTTTTCCGGCCGGGTGGTGGCGGCCAGTCCGACTACCGGAAGTGACTCAGGAAATACACACTTTTGCATATTGAATTGGAATAGGGTTCAGCGTAGAAATGGGAATCATCATCGGCGCATATGGTTCCACTTCACTGTCTCTATCTCTTTAGAAATAAATGATTTTCGAATGATACGGTTCTTCTGAAGGTCCTGTGTTCTGTCCTGTTGCGGGGTAATGCTCACACATAGGACGCCGGGATGGGAACACAATATTGATGGTCGAGTGGCGGGAAACTATTTTTCAAAATGCCGGAAAAAGGTCGGAAACGGATTTCGATTGAGCGTCGGCGGAGCGTGGTCCGGGGTGGACTGCCCCTTCGGAGCGATTTTCTTTCTAGGGCTTTGACAATGCATTAACTTTCAATTGATTAGTCAGTAAGATTCAATCTTAGCCTCAACAACACCCAACAAACACCGAAGATTTGTTCACAAATTTTGAATCAGTTATTTTCATACACGAAAAAAAGTTGTTTAAAATGTTTAAACAGCACAGTGGTCAGTGGTCAAAATGTTAATGTATAGGGGAAACTTTTGGAATGGTAGACAATTAGGGTGGTTCACGATTAGGGTAATTTTGAAATTCTTACTCTTCAGGTTTTCCAATCCAAGCAACCAATATTTTATCTCGCAAACTACACCTTCTACAACCAAATTTAGAGAAAGCATCTAAGCAAACCTTCAATAATCGTAACAATTCAGAGTTAAGTTTTAGAGAAAAGTGATGTTCGAGGTACTTTTAGAGCTCTATAAAATAAACATTTTTATGTTTTGACAAGTAAATGTGGCCTTAAGGGTACAAAAACAGCCATTATAAGACAAAAAAGATGCAATTTCAAAACTTAAATATCTCAAAAAGCGCAGGTCAAATTCTAAGCATTAGGTTGCATTTAAAAGAAGAGATCTAGCACTACAAACACTAAAAGAATCTCAGGGGTGTTTTTCGTTAAACTCGTGATATCTTCATTTGAAAATGTTAAATTTTCAAGGTATTTTACACCACCCTAACGAAATTCGAAAATTTACCTTCTATTTGTTTTTTCATGTAATTTTGCTCGCTGAATCTAAATCTGCCTCAGAATTTATTCAAAGGGTAAAAAAATCAATGTTTAGTTATATTTTAGGTTTTAATGTAAAATTGTTGTATAAACCCAAAATATGTCAATTTACTGTTTTTGCTAATAAGATTTTTTTGCAAACAGGAGTAGTTTATTGATCTTGATGTTTTTATCAAGAAATTATTCAGAAAATCGATACAAAATCTTTAAAAAATCTTCTAGAATCCCCTCTAGAAAATCCGTTTACCCCGCAAATTTTTGGTAAAAATTCTCTTAAAAACGTTTCTTAATCCACCATTAGGTGGGTGGTGCCTTCCTCACATTTACAAAGTAATAATGAAAATAAGTTTATGAAAAAATATATACCTGATAAACCCAAGTAACATTTTTTTCCAGGAGTTCTACAAGAGCTCTTCAAGATAGCTACAGCATAGCAGTTTGGACCGCGGTAGGATAAAATTCTCTTCAAAACTTCTTCAGGAGTTTGGAAGAGTACTTGAAGAGAGTTTTATCCTACCGCGGTCCAAACTGGTATGCTGTAGCTATCTTGAAGAGCTCTTGTAGAACTCCTGGAAAAAAAATGTTACTTTGGAAAGACTTTTCCAGAAAACATGCAGACTCTCATTTGAAGCAATATGGCAACCGGGCGTTTCGCATCTGGCGCGACTCTCGCACGTAAACAAAACGACCCGGCCTTTTGAGGTTATGCAAAAACTCACCCTTTTTTGTATCTACAAAAATCTTTTTCTTGGCATAACTTTTTAAATACTTTACTAAACTAAATAAAATTTAATAGGGTCTTAGGGGACTCCAAAACGAACAGAATAAGACGGATCCGGCCAAAATCGGTTCAGTCAGTTCTGAGATAATCGTGTGGAAAAAAATCGTGTCTACACACATCCCCACAGACATTTGTTCAGAATTTGATTCTGAGTCGATAGGTATACGTGAAGGTATATCTAGGAGGTGTATTTAAGAAGTTCATTTTTCGAGTGATTTTATAGCCTTGCCTCAGTGAGGTGAGGAAGGCAAAAATGCAATATTTTATAAAAGTTTAAATTGTGACCATAGAGGGGGGTCAGCGATTGTCAACGTTCCTTACAAAAAGATTTGTTTTGTATGGAAAAAGTCGACGAGGGGGGAAAGGGGGGTCTGAGATTTTAAAAAGTATTCACGTGGTTTATGGTTGGTCCCTAAGATAAGTTTTCATTTATCTTTTAAAATTCTGATATCGAATAAATGAAATTACCAGGATTACTGACAATATGCCACGGACTACTTTGATTTCCCAGAATTACTTGGGATTACCAGAAACCCCGCCGAATTGCTAAAATTTATGAAAATAACTTGAAATTACTGCCTGGCTTCCAGCATATTGAGAAAAGTCTTTGGAATTGGATCGACTGACAGCTGTCAAACGCACAAAACCACGTGCTTGGCAATTGTGCGCCCATCCTCAAATTCCCGGCACAAAATTCTTGGGATTTTTAAAAAAATCGGGATTTCCTGAATCCCGAGATTTTTTATATTTTTTACAGGGAATTTCCGGAATTACACAAAAATATAATTTTGGCCTAGAAATTACATTGGCATTACAATTTATAAGTTTAAACTTATCTAAAATTTAATATAAATTTGAACCATTTTATTTGTTGTTATTTTTGTTTAGACATCTTAAACCAATTTTTTAAAGCTGTTTTAGTCATGTCACATAGAAATAAATTAAAAATATATACATTTATAAGATACTTATTTAATTTGAATTAAAAATGTGGTGCATATAAAATTCAAAGCACAACAGAGAACAACAAAAATTTGTTTAAGCTGTCTAAAAACTGCTATCCTTGTTAGAATTGACATTAATAGTATTGAGCTAATTCTATGGCTTTGAAGCTAGAAAAACATAACAAATATATAGAAAACTTAGATTTTATGACTTTTTCAAAAACTTCCCGGGAATAAATATTTTTCCCGTTTTCCGGGAAACTCAAACCCCGGGAAAATTGGACGTTTTACTTGGAAATCATCGAGAAAATTGGGTAAATATCAACATCAGTTTGACAACTGATTTTGGCGTTTGAGTGCATTTGAAATTCAAAGCACAATAAAGAACAAAAAATAAGGCTATCTAGAAACTTTTATCCTTTTTAGATTGATATTAAAAGTATTGAGCTAATAGTATGATTTTAAAGCATAATAAAACATAACAGATATAAATAAAACATAGATTTTCTGACGTTTTCACAAAATTCCCGGAAATAAAAAATATTTTTTTTTTGTTTTTCGGGAAACTCAAAACCCGGAAAAATTTGATGCCCTACTTGGAAATCTTCGAATAATTGGGTAAATATCAATATCAGTTTGACTACTGATTTTGACGTTTGAGTGCTTTTTCATCCGAATAAATTTGAATTAGAGAGCATCCAAATTCATCCAGCATCCATACTGCAGAATGCAGAATTACTGAATTACTTACTCAAAATCCGAATGATCCCGTACTAGCCATAACTTTGGTTTCTTACATGAAAATTAATAGGCAATAAATAAAATCATAAAAGGTTTATTGAAATTATCTTTTAAACAGTTATTTTTTATTGTTTTATTATTTTCTGAAGTATATTTTCACAAAAAAAAGAATCATGGAATTACCAGAACAACTGGGATTATTGGGAATTACCAGGATTACTCTGGAATTACTCAGTAAATCCGGGATTACAGAATTACTCGCTCAAGTTCCAAGTAATTCGTGACCAGTCTGACACGATGCTGGAAACCCCTTGATAAATAATCTAAAAATCACCCTTTGTTTTCTCTCCACAAAGAGGAATTTCTCGTACGTTTGGCAGGTTAAGCACTCGCTTCTAACTCCCTCCGATTTGCAGATTTTAATTAATTTACAACTTATTTTGTAAAACTGTTCATTAAAACACTTCCTGTTGAGCTATTCATCACTCGATTTCAGTTGAAATTTCTTTTTATGAGCTGTAATTGAACATCAAAGTTCTGACATGGCAACATTAGATGGGCACGATGGAGTTAGATGCTGTTCCCCTACGAACCGATTTAGTTAAGACAGTGTTGAGTAATGGAGCACCCGACTCGAGTGGTAGAAATTACAGTTTTCCCATAAGGAATACATTGTAGAAAAAAGCAAAAACTGCTCGAATGGAAATGCTCCATTGAGGATCCAGATGTTTAGACCTGTAATTTTCAAATTGTTAAATTCATTTTTTTTACCAAATCATTCTTAAATTGTTATTGTATGGTGGTTCAAATTAAACCTTTTGTCTTCTATTACAGGACTAAATTGTATGTGTACACTAAGAATAAATTCAATATATAAGCTCAATTGGACGAAATTTGAGTCTGATTACACGGTTGAATCTCAACACAAATTTGACTGTTGTACCGTGTATCATTCGCAGAAACACGCACCATGACTTGCCGACGATGTCACACACGTCACCACATCTAACCCCAAACGTCACTGTGGCCACCTGGCCACGTGCCCTGTATCACGCCACCGCCTTCCGAACAACCGTACCGCCGCGGTGTCAATTAAGAGGCGAAACTATGACGAAAAATAGCCGCGCGGCAGTCAGGTAAAAACATAAAATGTGTCATTTTTGCTCCGTTTCTTCCCTGATTACGAAGAGAGTATCGTGTGTAGAGGTAAAATGTGTTTCACTTACCAAAGCCACAGCGGAACAGGTGAGACGACCGCAGATAACACGTGAGTCTGTCCGTATTTCTTTTTTTGCTGCTTCCCTTCAAAAAAGAGAGAAATTAATTAATATACGACTCGCTATAGGACGACGACGACGAACGCCGTAAGCCAAACCATCCTGCGGAACCGCTCTGAACTGACCACTGCACTCTGGTACAAGTTCGTCCAATATCTCATCTTATCTGCTTGCAGCAGGGGACAATAGGGTGTAATATCAAAATCGATTTTCCAGCACAGCATTATTTTAGTTCCTTTTGGGGTCCTAAACAACTCCCCAAAGTTTGGGAACGATTGGTTTAGTCCTCACTTTGCGCAAAGTGAATCAATTTTCCATACAAATTTGTATGGGAAAAACCATTCTTTTGAATTTTGGTATTTAAAAAATCCAAGTTTCACGCTATACTAAAACCGGATTCATATTCGGATGCTCTAGAATGTGCTCTACAACTTTCCCGAAGAGAGTATGGTGCTAACTTGCTCCTGAAAGAAGATACAGCGTCCTCAAAACTCGTCTAAAACGTGTTTTTCGATCAAAAAACACGTTTTAGACGAGTTTTGAACACGCTGTATCTTTTTATAGGAGCAAGTTAGCACCATACTCTCTTCGGGAAAGTTGTAGAGCACATTCCAGAGCATCCGAATATGAATCCGGTTTTGATATAGCGTAAAACGTGGATTTTTTAAATATCATAATTCAAAAAAAATATTTTTCCCATACAAATTTGTATGGAAAATTGAATCGCTTTGCGCAAAGTGGGGACTAAACCAATCGTTACCAAACTTTGGGGAGTTCATAAGGACTCTATAAGGAACCAAAAATTTGCTGTGCTAGTTAAATTTGGGCAACTTTATTTATTTATTTATTTTCCATACAACCATATTACACCCTAGGGGACAACCGTATAGCTGGCAGGTAGCAGCTAGACACAACATGCGGAACGCGGACATGGCCTCTGGTGGTGACACTCGTCATCATTACCAAGGTACCTACTCCCGATCGGTCTAGGCAGACAGCTTATTGATGGCCGAATGATTTCGGATCGAGTTGCACAGCAGCAGCAGCAGCAACAGAACATATCTTTATGTTTATTACGGTCAGTGGATTAACAGCTTTCGGTGGCTACCGATGGAAACGGACCGTGTTCTAGCTAGCTAGTGCCGCGGCTTAACTAGATTGATGAAGACAGGTGCCGTATGAAGGTTAATGAAAGGTAATTATCATGGCATTATTTCAAGATAAATGTTGTTTGTTGAAGGGGCTTCGGTGTAATGCGTTTTGGACTACTGCGTAGCGCACTATACTGAAGGAAGGACTAGCTGGTTAAACTGCTTATTGACCTATGATGTTTATGCAAAGAGGGAAATACGCAAATAGCTACCGCTCATGGTGATAACGTAATGAAAAATTCTTATTTTAATTTTCATCAAATCAGCAGTGGAATTGAGCTTCTAAAAAGAGGTTATTGTACCTTAACAGATGCCAACAAATATCAATCCTGAGGAATTCAACAAAAATACACACTTTAATGTGAAATATAGTTCCAATCAGATTTCTGTTGACACACCCTACAAGTACGACAACTTGCCAAAGAGAATTTTAGTCGTTGCCGTTTTGTCACAAGTGCGTGTAGCCGTATTGTTTGCATTTTTATAGTTTTAACTCGGGATTTGGGTAACCAAATTCAAATTCAATTTCGGAATAATGCACCTACCGGTCAGCCAAACATTCACAGAAAAAAATAATGTAAATTTGGAAGCTGTAATTTTGGAAGGTTGAATATTACCTCTTTTATGATGTAATTTTACCTCAATTTAGATTGAAAAAATGGCATTACACCAGAAAAGTGGTAAAATTACACCCCAAGTAACATTTTTTCCAGGAGTTCTACAAGAGCTCTTCAAGATAGCTACAGCATAGCAGTTTGGACCGCGGTAGGATAAAATTCTCTTCAAAACTTCTTTGTAGAACTCCTGGAAAAAAATGTTACTTGGGACATTTCCAGAGGTAAAATTACACCTTTTTTCTGACATAAAAGATGTACCCCTTCCCAGATGTAATATTACCATGATTTTTTTTTCTGTGTTGTTTTCACTATACGTGCTCTATTTTTTATTATGTTTATTTCTGGTCAAACATTAAAATGAGTTTTTTCTTGAAAACGTCAAAAAGCGACAAACGACATGATAGAAAGATCACGTCAATAGATTGGCTGATGCACGAACTGATTTGTTTACATTTTTGCGTCTTCATAATCAAGCGCCAATCCATACAAATTCGTTGCATAATCTATGGATCTCTTCCGGAAAAGATTCGGCAGAAAATTTGTACTGATTTGGCATTTCGATGCCTCTGTGCTCACTTGTACTAAGCTTGCTGGTTTTCCTGTCTAGTTAGCATTATAGAGCACAGAGGCATCGATTTGTTTAGGGTTCCAAAAAGTTAGTTGGTTGCAAAATAAAATAAGCAATATATTGTACAGTTGAGTAACGCAAAACGGCATTGATTTTAAACCTAATTTTGAATATTTTTTAGATAAAAGTAGGGTTTTTCAATTTTGATTACCACAATCTAGGGCGAATCGGGACTACAGTCTGAATAGGGACAGCAGTTTTTAGAGCACTTAAAGCTTTTAAATTTGGAAATGGATGTACACATTTTGTTGGTCTGAGTCGGTTCTAACCGAAACCAACCAGAAAAATCAAAATATTGTGCTCCAACATGGTTAAATCTGCTAAATCTGATTGACCCCAGTCATAAAATTGTGCGTTCGTCACAAAAAAATCCTATAAACACAAGCACAGCACAAGGTTTTCACAAGCTTTAGAAAGCTATTGGATCTCTTATTTGATAAATATGTTTTGCAAGGAATTTCAAAAGAACAATTACTTATAAATAAGTTTGAAAACTCGGGAAACTATGCAAGTTATCTCTTTAAAATCAAACTGACAGTAAAATAAAAATGTTTAATTAGCAAAAGCTTTGGCCCAAACAAGAAGCAATTCATTTTTTTAAGTTTTTAAAATTAGCTTAACTTAGCTTAGCTTGGTTGGCCGTACTCTATCCGAGCATAAAGCTCGCAATAGCTAGGTTGGCGCCGATAAGGAAAATAAATGCGTCAGGAATGTGCCGAATGAAAACTAGACCAACCAACGGGGTACTAACTAAAAAAGTGTCAAACGAAAAAGTGACCAACCACCGGGGGTTGAGTGTACTATTAAACGTGTAAGTCATAAGCACTCTGCTAGCGAAGTGAAGTTTGTATACTGTGTTATCAAAATATCTATCTGTAAAAGGTGACATTTTTGTTAAATGTCTGTAACAATAATTTCGTCATTAAATTTTAACGTAATGACAATAAACTTGTTTATTTCAAGTAAAATCGTCAAAAAGAACATTCTCTATACAGTATGCCTGACTTTTCACCTTCAATTCCAATCAGCTAGCGCAAATAAATTGACAACCTATTCCATAACTCTCAAGTGTGCACTAGAGGAAAATTGAAAAATAATACTGGAACCACCACGAGGGGGGGGATGGTTGATGTAACCGTATACACCTATGGCTGAGTTGCACGGTATCCTACCTTGTGTTTGTTTACATTGCTCTTGAATTTTCATCGCAAGAATATATGAAACACCAACACAATTTACCTCCGGCTGATGTTTGTGCAAATAATTGATTATGTCACACGTGATAACTCGAACCGATAGCATAAAACAACATTGCGAAAATTCGCCTCAAAATGAGCATATGGCCTCACACAGCGCAGCCATCGCGATCCGATTCGATACGAGTTACACGACACCAGCCGAATTAAGATGCATCAACGGCGATAAACAAGGTATTAATTTGTATATCATCTCGTGCCTTTGATGGCGATGTTCAGCACCAGGATAAAAAGGATATTCAATTCATCTTCCCCTTTGCACGAGCTTGGTTGACTCTTTTTTTCTGCACTCACTTCCGTCACAATCTGTCGCATGGCTTATGCTGGGTTTTATGTTGAGTTGGTTGGATTTTTATGGTAGCAGGGTTCTCCCCAGCGAGTGCGATGGGCATGATGATACGGTTGGTCATGTCGCCTTTTCAAGAGGATGATGATATTATAAGTAATTGATTCCGATGGGTTATTATGGTGGTGGTGGTGGGAGTGGAGGAAAAAAGGGCAGATAAAAATCACGACAGTTGTGAGCCGGGTAGTGTTGCTGCTTTTTAAGAGGAAAGATCAAATCAGATCAACGACTCAAGCACTTGTTGTAACATAAGCTGTTATTTTGAGATTTTCGAGGAATAGATAAAACTTGCAAACACTGCAATGATCTACTTTGCAGACCGTGGTCTTTGGTTCTAATATTATTTTGTAGTTTTAGGTTTTTATTTAAAGTAAGCGTCTTTGGGGTCAAAATATCGCCCTTAGTAAAAAAAACTTTGCAATTTGGCGCTTTTGTAAAACAATTATATTCACCCTGCCAACTATAAATTGCGATTAAAAAACATAAATTTCGAAAAACGCATTTTGGTTCTACAAAATCACCAAATCTAACACACTAACTTTGAAAAAATGAAACTTTTAATTTACATGGTCTTCTCACTTAAAAACTATCAAATTTTAAAATTTGATCTAAGATATGAAATGAAGAAAATTATCTATTGTAGACCATTTGTTTTCCTCACTTAGGTAAGGCTATAATCCTGGTCTAAAAATGAACTTTGTATAAAAACGTCGTAGACCCATCTTCATGCATACAAATCAACTCAGAATCGAATACTGAACAAATGTATGTGTGTATGTGTGTGTTTGTATGTATGTATGTGACCAACAAACTAGCTCATGTTTCTCGGCACTTGCTGAACCGATATGACCTGTTGCATTCGACTTGGTTTAGGGTCCCATGGATCGAGTTTTTTACAGATTGAAGTTTCGATAAGTAGTTCAAAAGTTATGTATAAAAATGTGTTTTCACATATATCCAGATCTCACTTAAATGTATATAAACTATGTCCGGATCTATCATTCGACCCATCGTTGGTTAGGTTATCGAAAAACCTTTCCAATGAGTTTAAAACATTGAAGATCTGGCAACCCTGTCTCGAGATATGGCCACTTAAGTGATATTGATGTACTTTTTGGAAGCCATATCAGCCATTGTTGCTAATGAGTGAGGAAGGCTCCAACCACATAGGTGGATTAAGTTAGTTTTTAATAGTTATGCTTGATTTTAAAATTTATTTTTATTGAAAAGATAAAACAATCACATAAGTTTCATTCTTGACATTGAAAATCGAACCAACAGTTTCCGAGATATTGGCAGTAAAAATAACAGTCTAATTAGGTGATATTCAAAAAACGAATTTTCATCGATTCGAATTCATTGCATTATGTGAATGTGTTTCAGAAACTTATTGTCCAATTTTCAAAGTCTTAGATTTTTTTTGGTGGCTTTCCTTCCTTTTATTCGATTGCTTTTTTTTATTCTCTTTGGGGCCGATACCAAGTTAGAACTAGGGATTTAGTTGCTTTTTCCTTCATGAAGCATTTAATGCACAAAAATCAAGGAAGTTGTTGCCTTCTTATTTCAAAATTGTCAAACTTACAGACCCAATATTGACACAATTTGTTTGTCAAAATATATCGATAGTTTACGTAGTTTTGAAGATACTAAAATGTCTAGAGCAGGGGTGCCCAACCTTTTAGCCCTGCGGGCCAGATCTGATTTTTCTGAAGCAGTGGTGGGCCGGAACTAACATTTGATAAAAGTTGAAAAAGTAAACAAATTTTTTTTTCATTTTTTTTTTATAATTGGGTTCTTTTAAAGTAAATAAATAAAAAGACTAGTGTTGCAAATATGATTCATACATTTTGATTTGAAGAATGAAAAAACAAAGATAACTTTCAAAAATGTGTTTACTTGACTTATTTCAATTTTTGTAATATTTTATTTAAGAAAAACAAATTTTAATGGACGTTGCATTTTTTAAGTTTAATTTCCTCAACACTTAAATATAAAAAATCAATGCGGCATGATAAAGTTTATTCAAACGAAATTTGAATTCGAATATCTTTTACCAAAAGACTCTGCGCGTTGTTGTGCACTTTTATTCAAATAATTAAAAAAAAATTAAATGATTTTATAAACACACAAATTTTAAAAATTAAAACATTATACATAAAATCATTTGCAATTCGTTATTATTCGAAATTTAAAGCTTTTTAAAAAAATATATTTTGTGCTGCCTTATTGAGACATTGTTTTATTAATTTTTGAATATTTGCAGCCATCTATTTTCAGTGTTAAATATTTTTTAATTACTGAAAAGTTGTTGTGGAAAAATACATTGGTTTTACTTACTTATTTATTTATACAATAGAAAACAACTTCAATTTGAAAAAAAAAAAAACACATTTAAAACTGAAAGATATTTAAATTTAGTGTCTTTTTAAACATGTTAAGACACCATTCCAAGTTATTTTCATATTATTATAAGAATTAAATTCAAACATAAAGAATGTTGTTAAAAATTTGTTAAACATCGATCTCAAGCTTATCTTGTTTATTTTAGACAATCATTTTATTTATTTAATATTTCATGAACAGCCTTAAGAGCCGGTCATAGAACTATTTTGAAAAGCTGTCGCGGCCCGGATAAAATGGCTTCATGGGCCGGACGTTGGGCAGGCCTGGTCTAGAGCAACAATCTTGGTGCACCATCATGCTCAAAAGATTTTTATTGAAGTCCAATGAAGTTTAAAAAAAAATCGCAATTAAAAAAATCATTATTTGGAAACCAAATTTTTAATGGAAGGAAATTAAATCAACAGTTCTTATTTTTTCACAGTTCAACTTTTTTAACAGTCCTCATTATAATCTACAACTTTGTGGAAGACACGAAAACGATCAGAAAATCCCATTTGACGATTCTGATTTTCATATATTGACGTGCTCATTTTTGTATAACCAGCCCGCAAAATTGTATAGAGACTTGTATGGAAAACCTAATGATGCAATAACCTATGGAATGTATGGAAAAGCTTTCAAATCTTTTGATTTTTTCTTGAATGCAAAGAAAAGTCAATTTGCGAAATCGTAGAATCTACTACAAATTTAAATGAAAAGGAATTTAGTAGTGTCCATTTTGGTAAAATCCAAGAAAAAGACTTTTCATTGAAGTTTCAAAATTTGAAGGTAATGTCTTAGCTTTCAATGCATAATGATAAGTTTTTTAATAAAAATATTTGCTAAATCCGCCTAGAACAACGCTGTTTAAAAAAAAGCTTACTTCAAATTTCGATAATTTGCTTAAATATTTTCATTTTGCAACTCGTTGAATTAACTAGCATTACAACTCGTATTTTTGTTTTGAAACTTTCTATTTCATAGAACGCACTTCAAGTTCTGATGCTAACCGTCATTGAACCCATCACTCAAACGCAGAAAAACTATCAAATTTCTCCTCAGTCAATGAGCAAACAAAGCTCAGCTGTCAAAACTCGGCACACGTGGGTGGCTTTCCCACCCACCACGACGACGAAAACGACGAGTGCGTTTTTGTTTATTTTGATTTTTGCCCTAAATATCGTGTCACTCGCCGTCGCGTCTGATGTGCTCAACAGCATTGTGGTTTACCCTTTTTGCGGAGAAAGTATCTGCTTTCTTCCGAAAAACACACACCGTGTGCGATCTCTGGCAAGGTGGTGCCACGTGGGCCAAACCACACACACGCCGAAACGGTGCACGGACATTCGATATCTTCCGAAAAGGATTGATATCGGCGAAGGAAAAAGGAGGCAGACTAAAAGGTCTCCTCTGAGGTAATTATGACAAACATCGCATGCTCAGCCATTAATGAAAGTAAAGCTGGAAAAATGAAGAGAAAAAAGTGAATGAAAATGGGTTATAAAGTCGATGGCTCCGTTTGTTATAGTGGAGCACCGTGGAAATTAATTTAGCCATTAAAATAGCCATAACTGAATTAATGGCTCTGATAAAGAACATGATTTATAGCTTGTTTGAACGAGATGTTTCAGTCGGCGGTATCGTGGCGCAATCTGTTGAGCGTTTAATATTTCATTAAAAACATCGCATGCTCGGTGGCTCTCACGAAAAGCTCTTTACTGAAGCTCGGTGATGTTCAGGAAATTGTTCGACCAACATTGGAGCTAAGCTTTAATTTAATTGTTTGCATGTTTATTGCCATATTTGATTAACTTAGGCATTCAAAACCATCCACGATGCCATATTTCCTTTGAAACAGATGCCCTAATCAATAGCCTATAAATCTAACACCTTTTTTCTTCTCTCCGCAAATCTTGAAAAAATGGTAAAGAAATCGGCAAACTTCAACCATAAGACGGACCTAAGCCCGACATTTGATCCAATCCCGACCCCGACACCGTAATCGGATGCACACAAAAAGAGTCATCAAAAAGCTTAAACCTCTATGATGTGTAAAGAAACGAGAGAGAGAGGGATGAAAAAAGCAGTCTGCCAGCTTGGAATCAGATTAAGATGGAGGCGATATGTCAGTATCATTGACATAATGTATCTTAATTTTCACAAAATGAACAAAACCGTCCCGACACTGTGGAGCAATTCCAGCCCAAAACAGGAATTTTTCAGGTACTTTTTTCTCGACCCTCTCCGATTTCAATGAAACTTTGTAGACATGTTATCCTACGCTTATATAAGCCATTTTTGTGTATATGGAGCCAGTTCCACACGATAATGACATTTGAGAAGGGCGTAAGTGTTTTAAATATTTTTGTAATTCGGAATTTAAATATTTCTGTATCTCGAAGCCGTTGCATCGTATCAAAAAGTGGTCAAAGACAAACTTGTAGGAAATTTGACGGGCTTTTCGATAAAAATACACTGAAAGAAAAAAACACCCAACTTTTATGAGATTTTTTGATTTTTAAGTTTAAAAGTCAAATTTGAGGGGGAGCCCACGATTTTTTTTCGTTCAAAATTTTTGTGAAGATAGCCTAAGATGTTACAAAAAGATTCACGAAAAATGCAGGATGGAGCAACTCACCTAAAAAAATACAAAAATCATTTACTGAAACTGTTTTTTTGAAAAGTGCTCTAAACGTCAAAGTTTTCAAAAACCGAATACGGGAATCGATTCTCCAGACAATTTTACATAAAAGTCTCCATATTGACCATTGTTCTAAGTCCAATCCTTGTAAAGTTACAGCGGTTTTAAAAATAAAAATGTTGAAAAAATAGGTTTTTTGATGGTTTTTGGCAATTTCTATATGACAGACTTAATTTTTCAGTCTCGTAAATATTTTTACCGGAAAGCTCGTCAAATTTCCCATAAGTTTGTCTTTGACAACATTTAAATTGGATGTATGAGCTTGCAGATATAAGCTAATTACATTGCTCATAATTGAAAACATCATATTTTTTCAGTGTAGTATAGTAACCTGGATAATAAATTAGCTGATATCTGTAAGCCCATACATCCAATTGAAAAGTGGTCAAAGACAAACTTATCGGAAATTGGACGAGCTTTTCGGTAAAAATATTTTCGAAACTGAAAAATCAAGTCCGTCATATAGAAATTGCCAAAAACCATCAAAAAACCTATTTTTTCAACATTTTTATTTTTAAAACCGCTGTAACTTCACAAGGATTGGACTTAGGACAATGGTCAATAAGGAGACTTTTATGTAAAATTGTCTGGAGAATCGACTCTCGAGTTCGGTTTTTGAAAAATTTGAAGTTTAGAGCACTTTTCGAAAAAAACAGTTTCAGTTAATGATTTTTATATTTTTTTAGGTGAGTTGCTCCATCCTGCATTTTTCGTGAGTCTTTTTGTAACATCTTAGGCTATTTTCACAAAAATTTTGAACGAAAAAAAATCGTGGGCTCACCTTCAAATTTGACTTTTAAACTTAAAAATCAAAAAATCTCATAAAAGTGGAGTGTATTTTTCTTTCAGTGTATTTTTTTCGGAAAGCCCGCCAAATTTCCTACAAGTTTGTCTTTGACCACTTTTTGATACGATGCAACGGCTTCGAGATACAGCAATATTTAAATTACGAAATACAAAAATATTGAAAACACGTACGCCCTTCTAAAATGTCATTATCGAGTGTTACTGGCGCCATATACACAAAAATGGCTTATATATGCCTAGGATAACATGTCTGCAAAGTTTCATTGAAATCGAAGAGGGTCGAGAAAAAAGAACCTAAAAAATTCTTGTTTTGGGCTGGAATTGCTCTGTGCAAAGGTGAATACAAATTATTCAATAGAAAAAGAGCTAAGAAAAATGAAGCCCACGGACTCAACGAAAGCGTTATCAATATCGCCTCAGGAAATCTTTGGGTGGAACAAAAATCGAACGTTTTTTGGCACTTGATTGGGATATTTGGGTGAATTGTACATTTTTTTTTAAATTTTGTAACATAATGAAAAAAAACTTCAACTTCATGAAAACTGAGGACACGGTTATAAAATACCTGAGAATTCTCAATAAATAACAAAGTTGTAACGATTTCAAGATTTTCAAAAATTTTGACTAAATTCCATTCAACCCCAATTGTCCCTTCTTCCCAAACCCACCGAGCGTTGCTCTACAAAGTTTCAAAGCTTTTGATCCGATCTCTCCAATTCAGGGCGTCGTCATTGCATCTTCCCGTAGAAATCCACGGTTGACTGGACCTGGCCTTCCTTTGCACGGGAAGGTCAGATCAGGTGTGATTCGCCTTCTACTGCCGTTCTCTCTCTCCCTATGTGTCGTGCCAAGCCAAGTCAAGCCAAGCAGAAACGACGTTCCGGGGCCCCCGTGTGAAGGGCCATGTCAGAAATTCGAAACAATGGCATTATTTGCCTCTTTAGCATCATTCTTCGCACTTTTGCCAGCGACCACTGAGCAGACGGGTCTCGCCCGACATGCCCATGTCATTTCACTGTCGAACCGCCAAAGCAGCCCGGCTCCGCCATTGTTCCCGAAGGATTGTGTCTTCGCTCCATGGGAGATATCATCTTGGGTCGGATCAGACCGGGGAAAAGAAAGACATAATCTCCGGAGCTGTGCATTGGTTGAACAATGTTTGGGTGAACATGCTGTGGGAACTTGTGGTAGAAAATATTCTTGTGAAGATTTAAGTTGTGATCCTGTATTCATCTTTTATTTTATAAATTTTGGATTCGCTCAGCAGTGCTGATTTGATGCCTTAGAGTTGATTGACTCTGTTGCGTCTAACAGTTTTAAAATTTAATATAGCTTTAACAAAAATACACAACAGGAACAAACGTTAGAGGCCAATATTTACCCAATAACGGAACGCTCCCTGCTCATCGCAACCACTATGATATCAATTTTCCTTTCGATTTTCACTAAACCTCCAAAATTTAAAGGCATTGAATCGTGTTGTCAAAGCGAGAAGACTAAACAGCAGGATCCGATCCGTTGTGAAATATGACTCCTTGATGGGTTCGAACGAGCACAAACGGATGATGGCTAGAAATGAAAACAGTTGTTCCTGGTTTTGGAGACCCCAAGAAGGATAAACAAAAACCGTGTTTCGGGAAACTTGAAACCGTTGGTGGTGGCGAAAGCAAAACATCCTAGTCCGGCAAACAAACGCCGTTTGGTTGATTTAACAGGACGGAAATGTTTGCAAGGTTTGGTTTGTTGTATAACTTTAACCGTAAATTAGATTATAAAAACAGTAAACCAAATAATATGTAATAAAGTACAAAAAAACTACATATAACTTATGAAAAAAACTCAATTTCTAGATTTCCTCCAGATTTCTAGAAAGTGAACACACGATTTTGAAAATTACTTAAAATCAGTGTTGTTAACATATCAAACATTATCACGCCTGAATATCATGCCCCAAATAGAACTGCTTTCTTCTCCGCATTGATACTCTCAGCGCCGAACATAGCCGAACACGTTTTTGTGTTTACACACTCATGTTTGACATTCTCCTTTTCTCTCTCATTCACGCTTTCACGATCAACGTTCAACCAAAAATTCCGTCACAAAACCAATTTCGCAAGCGCAGTTTTACGGGACGTCATAAGTGGTCGGCTCCTAATCGCCGTCTCGCGTTCTTTTATTGCAGTTTTCGTAAAGATTGAGAGACTCAGCGGTGAGAGCGCATAGTCGAGGAAAGGGGGAGAAGTGATAGAGAGAGAATGCCATCGTAGGGAATCACGTGACACACGAGTCGCTATACTCTCTGATGTTTTGGAGCAGAGATAATCAAATGATAGCTTTCCATCACTCATTTTCAACACTCCTTAAAATTGATGAAAATGTAAAATGATATTTATGCGAACAGGGGCAGTATAGGACCTTATCAAGTAAACCTCTAGATATGTGAATGCTTTTGCCTTCCTCACTGAGGTAAGGCTATAATCCTGCTCTAAAAATGAACTTTGTATAAAAACGTCGAAGACCCACCTTCATGTATACATATCGACTCAAAATCGAAAACTGAACAAATCTCTGTGTGTATGTGTGTGTGTATGTATGTATGTGACCAACAAACTAGCTCATGTTTCTCGGCACTGGCTGAAACGATTTGACCCAAACCTGTTGCATTTGAATAGGTTTAGGGTCCCATAGATCGTGTTATATGTAGATTGAAGTTTCGATAAGTAGTTCAAAAGTTATGTATAAAAATGTGTTTTCACATATATCCGGATCTCACTTAAATGTATGTAAACTATGTCCGGGTCCATCATCCCACCCATCGTTGGTTAGGTCATCAAAAGACTTTTCCAACGAGTCCAAAAAATTGAAGGTCTAGCAACCCTGTCTCGAGATATGTCCACTTAAGTGATATTGATGTACTTTTTGGATGTCGGATCTCACTTAAATGCATGTAAACTAAGTCCGGATCCACCATCCGACCCATCGTTGGTTACACCCAAAATTCAGAATCGAGATAATCGTTCTCTCAAAATTTATTGAGGGCTCAGTGCCAAAATCGATAGAATAATAGGGGGATGGCGTCGCTATTTTTAGACCACGTTTTCCACTTTTTCTCATCGAAACCGACTACTTTATCGACTTCATTTTGCTGGGCGAGATAGGACGCCGTCTATTTTTAGACGATGACTCAGCACTTTTCCACTCTTGCGCTTAAAAAAACCAGATGGCAGCACGATGTAACGCCACGTCCCTATGGTACCAACTCACACCATCATAACAAATGAGTTCATTCGTTAGTTGAATCAATAAATCTCCAACAAGTGTCATACATCGACTTCTGACTTCTCCATGGTCACCAAGCTGTGGTGGCCGAGGCAGCTAAGTCATTGGATTGGTTTGTCAAAGGTCTCTGGTTCGATTCCCGTTGTCGACACTTTTGGTTTTTTGTTTGACGGATGATTTTTTTTTGCAAATGAACCTCGAGAGAATAGTTCTATCGCCCATCTCGAGCTGTGTTCTCTGCGTCCGTGAATGGTACCACTATTCTCTCGACTCGAGACCATCATTCTCTCGGACTAGCGCTGCCAGTTTTGGGTGAAGGTTATCAAAAGACCTTTCCAACGAGTCCAAAACATTGATGATCTGGCAACCCTGTCTCGAGATATGTACACTTAAGTGACATTTATGTACTTTTTTGAAGCTGGATCTCATTTAAATGTATGTAAACTATGTCCGGATCCACCATCTCACCCATCGTTGGTTAGGTTATCAAAAGACCTTTCCAACGAGTTCAAAACATTGAAGATCTGGCAACCCTGTCTCGAGATATGCCCACATAAGTGATATTGATGTACTTTTTTATTCCGGATCTAAAAAATAGATGATATTTTTGTACAATTCCATCATATCAGCCATTGTTGGTAATAAGTGAGGAAGGCTCCAACCACATATGTTGATTAAGTTAGTTTTTTGATTAAAATACGAAATAATTTTTGTTCCAAAAATAAATTTATTTTTTATAATTGAAACCGAATTTTGCAACTTCACAGCGTTGATTGCTGGAAACATTCACCTTCTCTATTTGAAGAGTTAGGCTCGGTACCTACGTATTTTATCATTTTTAACAATCATTACTGTTAGCAATTTGCAGGTTGGCAAATCCCAGTGAGCTAAGCTCTTTTAAGGGATTTTGTTGCCATTAATTACATTATAAAAATAACTCAGTTTCTTTAGGCTCGATTATCCGAAGTTCTATTATCAGAAGGTTTTATTATCGAAGTTGTTTTGAAACCCCATTTAAGTCAAATTTGAGTTGTTGATTTCTTGTTACTTTACTAAATGCGTTTTCTTTATATTACTAGCATCAAATTTCAAAACAACCTATGAGTCATGGGATTCCTATGCAGATAGAAGATTTTATCTAGATTTCGTCTAATTTGCTGCACTTATTGTATAGAAAAGATATATATTACTATGTAAAGGTTTGACACTTACCTTAACGAAAAATTACATTTGAGTAAGAAAACAAATATTTCACTATAATTCAATTCAAAGGGTGTTTTTCAGGAATAGCAAAAACAAAGTCTTGTTCAACTCGTTGAAAAACTTAATTTTTTCAGCACTCGTTGTATTTATCCAACTCGGCAAACTTCGTTCGATAAATGACTACCTGTAAAATTTGATAGTTTGAAGTTTAATTATATTTTTTTTTTCATAACTTATTTTTATTAGGTCCTTTTAGGTGCTGTGACCAGGTTGGGACCGAGGATCGTTAAATAACTAATATGTAATAAAAAAAACTACAACTCCTTAAACGCCATACTTGGAGATCATGTAACTGACCAGGGTTACTTGGTCCAAGCGGGTCTTACAGGTCTTGAACCTGCCGATGTACTCGGAGAAAATGCCCCACAGCTCAGCTGAACTGTAGAGCACCTCCCCGGCTTCCTCTTTCTTGGCTACACCGTCTCGGGAGCCACTGCTTCCTTTGCTTTTTCCTGCGGGGCGAGGGCGATCCTTCGATTTCCGTCCGGAACTGCGCCCGGCAGCGGAGGGAACTCCGCCGGCGTAAACGACGGAACTGCTGGACTCTGCTTCTCCGCCTTCCTTGCCGGCGAATTCGGTTTCGACGCCTGTTGGCGCCTCCGGATGAAGTCCGCACGCTTGGGGCAGCTGCGGTCCGTGGCTTCGTGGGCTCCAGAGCAGTTGGCACACCGCTTCGGCTCGGCTTCTTGGACTTTGCACGCGTCCGTCTTGTGGGGACCCCCACAGTTGTTGCACCTCCCCTTGAGGTGGCAGTTTCTGGTCCCATGGCCCAGCTCCAAACAGTTCCTGCACTGGGTCACGTTCGGCCGCTTGTTCCGGTAGGCCTCCCACCGGATGATAGTGCTTGCCACAACTTTAACTGCAGAGAGCTTTTTCAGATTGGTGTATCCCTTGGGGAAGACCACAATGTACGGAGTTTCGTCCACGGTGGACTTTTCCTTCCGCTTGATGACATGCACTTCCAGCGCGTCCAGCTTGAGATCCCTCTTCAGCAGGTACTTGACCTCGTCCGGTTTCAGTTCATCAGGTAAACCACGAAGAACTACCCGATGATTTCGTTCGCTCCGCCGTTCGTGGGTGTAGAATTCCACTTTCTTCTTCTTGAGGAGCTCTTGCAACTTGTCAAAATCTTTGACAGAGAAGCAGGTCACCTTGGTTCCAAATTGGGTTAGTTTGTAAATCGGGTTGAAACCAAATTTACAACTTTCCGAGCTTGTAAAAATCCGTGGTGCTCTTCACCACCAAAGGCGGTTGCTTTTGTTTACCTGCCGACTGGCCGGGTGGTAAAACCGCCGGGGCGTCTCCTCCTCCTGCTGGGCTGGCATTGTTGTTGTTTTCGTTTTCCGCTAGCGGGCTGAACTTGTTGTTATTGAGCACATTCTGCTCCACTTTTCCTTCTCCGACGACAGCTCCGGTGATCTCAGGGGTCTTCTTCCGTTTCCGATATCCGTCTCGGAGGTCTCTTCCACCTCCATCCGTCAAACAACTCGAGGCACGATGCCTTTAGCGCGCACGTCACCGAAGTTTAACTATATATAACTATTATAATAGATTATTATTATTACATTATTATTATGGAAAATTATTTATAAAATGCATTTTTAACTTTTAAAGTGTGGTTACGAAATCATCATTACTGCTTGCGTAGCTTGAAATTACTTGAAAATTAATTCAGTTTGGATTAAATGCAATATCACAGACGAGATAAACAAACTGTTTTAAAAAAATATCTCTGAAATAGCTTAACTTTGGTCCACAAACATTGAATCCATGCAAATTTTTAATATTTGGTGTGATGCAGACGCAGGAAGATAAGATTGTTTTACAGAACCGGCAAAAAATAGATCTTTACAATCTGAGATTTCACAGCAAATATTTTTGTAAAATGTATAAAGAAGGTTGGCACTACCTCCAACATCATTTTCTTAGAATTTATTCATTGCTAAAACTTAAATCAAAACTAGGCAAACTTCTTTCAATAATTCTCTTATATTCCCATACAAGTCCACGAATAATTGAGATATAGAAAAAAATATGTAATAACTTGTTTATTGGCCGCATTACAATCACTCAACTCGCCTTTCATTAGTTCTGACTATTTCAGACTTATTTGTTACAAAACTATTGATTTGAACGCACTTTGGAAAATTATTCATCAAGAACTTTTATTCTCCTACTGCACAATGGTGCTCTAGTGCACCATTTTGAAATAGCCTTTAATTTAATCAAATAATCTAAAATTTTAACTTCAACAACAAATGTTACTGAAATTCCCGATAAAAAAGCTTTGAGGTTGATTGTTTTGTTAATCTGACATTGATTCGACTTTGACTCGGTATAATGTAAAAAATTAGTGTTTTTTTTTTTTTTGCTAGAAATAACATTCTGATTAAATATTTGAAAATTGAAAACAAAATATTTTCACATGCTACTCACATGAAAATAATGGTAATTTGGACAGCGTGATTTCAAATATGAAAAACATAACACGATAGTAGTGTTGACTTAAATTGTAAAGTCAAGTCGTCTTTATGGGGTTACATACTTGTAAATCTACAAACATATCGGAGGTTTAATTTAATCTTTTTTAAATTCTGTTTTCAGGGTATTAAAATGTATATTTTCATCAATCAACAAAACAAATTCGAAGACATTTGGTTGCATCATTGTCGAGATATATCTAATAAAAGTTTGCAGTTTCAAAAAACGGGTGCCACGGTATCTCAACACTGCTTCGACTTAACCGGCTCAAAATGTTGGTGCAGGCTCGTTGAACCGGTCCCGTGTGCACGACGAAGGTCAATTATCAAAAAGTTTATTTATAAAAAAAGATAAAAATGTCCAGCATAATTCGTCTCTTACTAAGTTTTACGATGAAATATCTTCATGAAACAATCAGAATAGATTTGATACATTTTCTGTAATCTGAAGTTTTGTGATTTGCTACATGTATGTAACCCCTTAAGAATTTCTATAGATATTATCCTTCTTATCCTCAAACAAAACACCCTCCTCACCAGTCGTCAACCACCTTCGTTGGTCCCCTGAAACTCACCTTTTCGGCAGATCACTGAAGAAAAAGCTGCCGATTATAATTAATAGCATTCGTTTGTAGTTTTCCGCCAGTTCGATCAAAAGTCAAAGTCGATCCGCCCCACAGCGCGTAATTCCGAGTCCCCTCCGGGTTGGTAGTTAAACCGCCCCAAAACTGCTACTAGCGATAGCCTAATGCTAAAACAAACCAGAACAAATCACAATCACCTCCAGACAATCGCGGGCAACCGGCCAAGGTGGCCACAGTTCGGCGGCCTCTCCACGTCGTCGTCGTCGTCGCCGTCAGGGTGGACTTATCTAGAATCTTAATTGAGTTTTAAAAAAAGATGAAAGCCAAATTCTGAAAACTGGTCAAAAACCAGCGCCGCTGCAGTGTGTCTGGCCAACTACTGAAATCTCGAAGAAAAGACCTTTAGTCGAAAAAAAAGGAAGCAAGTCACGACTTTTTTTCCACTCTCAAAAGTATAGGAAAACACACAAACTGCTGGTTGACGCTAAGTGATAAAATTATTTATTTTTATTGGTCGCTTAACGATTATTGTGGTATAAATTGCCCACCGGTGAAATAAATCAATCGAGAATCTTTGGGGTTTCGAGCGCGTTGCCATCCGAAAATGGCTTGACGACGTGCGCGATGACAGCAGCCACCGGCCACTGAATTTTTCGGGTTCTGCAGTTACTGATCACAGCAGGCCAGCAGAATCCGATCCGAGGTGACGGAAGCGCCAGCCAGTTGCTACCACACTTGGCCTGCTGTGACCGTTCCGGGAATGTGGCGTTTAAGCTGTGGCTATAATCGAACACTGTTTATTAAAGACCTGTTGGGTGGGATCGTAAATCAAATCATTTATCCCAAAAGAGTCGTTTATGAGTTGGATTGAAAAAAAAAACAAACATTTATTTAGGCTTCATCCATAAAGTACGTCACGCTAAAATCAGCCAAAATTTACCCCCCCCCCCCCCCTCCAACCCTTTGACACGCTTTCCCTATACTTATAACACACAATGTCACACTTTCTCAGACCCCCCCTCTCCCCCTAGAGCGTGACATACTTTATGGATGATGCCTTAAAGGTTTCAATTATTCTTAACTTATTATAAAGTCTTGTTAACAGTTTCTCATGTCAGATAAATTGCCATCAATTGACTCAAAACCCATCATACTAGTTTTCCTTGAAAAATTAAGTGCCTTGCGCTTTTTTTGCTCGTTGACTAAAACATGGGCGGCCAAAAGAGGCCTTTTTTGTTTACCAGATCATGTATCTTTTTAGCACAGTGATAATATCAAAGTAAGATTATTCAATATTGAATTCTGCCAATCTCGATTTCAACCCTTTTCTTAAGATTTGTTGACTTCGAATACCACAATGGCTCGACTTTTTTATTCCAGACCGATTATAATACTTGTCACTTCTTGATATAATTTTGAACACAGTAAATTGGTTCCGCTTTGCCAGTTCTAAATTGAGGCCGCTTTGCGAACCACTATTCTGCACCCAACTATACATTGCTGGAAAGGTATTCGAAAGACATTCCAAACGATTCTTTAAAAATGAAGATCTGGCAGCCCTGCCTTAAGTTATGATAACTTAAGAAACAGAGAGTTTTTTTATTTTGGAAAATACTGAAAGTTTCACAAAATACCGAATTTTTGAAAATATTTAAGGGGTTACAAACATATAAATCGTCAAAAATGTCAGATGTTGGTTTGAGCACATACTTAAAAAATTTTTAAAATCTGTTTTCAGGGCATTCAAATAAACATTTTCATCCATTAACAAAACAAATTCGAAAACGTTTGGTAGTGCCATTGCCGAGATATACCTATTTAATGTTAGCAGTTTCAAAAAACGGGTGCCACGATATCTTAACATTATTTTGACCAAATCGGCTCAAAATTTTGGTGAAGCTTCGTTAAACCGGTCTTGTGTGCATGACGAAGGCTGTTTTTCAAAAAGTTTATTTAAAAAATAGATATTTTTTATGTTTTTCATACAAAAAAAAATCGTCAGTTAAAATCGGGCTACGTCATGCACACGGGATATGTCTTGCCAGCCTTCACCCCGAATTTCAGCCAATTTGGTCCATCCCATCTCGAGATATCGTGGCACCCGTAAATCAACTCGGTGTTTAGAGAAAAACGCTCACAAAGTTTTACAGATCCCGTTGCGTATGGCAAAATATTGATCTTAAATCGTCTCTAACTCAGTTTAATGATGAAATATCTTCATAAAACTTTCAGGAGTGATAAAAAAACTTTTTTTAGGTGGATTTAAAAAAATCTGTAATATGAAATTTTGTGATTTGTTACATGTATGTAACCCCTTAAATTTTCAGAATTTGCAATATGGGTTTTGCTTTTGGTTTCGATGGCTTTTTACATTGATAGAGTTTTTTTTAATTTTTTTTTATATTTTCACAAAGTACCGTATTTTTCCGAAAGTACTCAAATTTTCATAATATGCAATATGGGTATCAAACGACGTTAACTTCGATGATATAAAGCATACGCAATTTGAATATATGTATGAAGCATGCAAAAATTCGTTTCGCATTTCGAAATTTTTAAAATCAATTTGAGTTTTTTTCGTAAAATTATGGTGTTTTGTTATTTTTTTATCTTTTCTTGTAAACTATAATCAATTAAAAAAGCATACGAAGTTTCAATTCTTTTGTTACCCATATTGTAAGTTTTGAAAATTTGATTATGTTCAAAAATTTTTTTTAGTACAGTCATCCCACATATTCGGAACGGTTTCCAGATCGGCCAATGTTCAAAAAATCATAGCAAATCGATGATTAAACTAAATGATTCGCTTTTACCTTCATTTGAAAGCTTTTCTTGTGATCTTTCGAATGCTGTATCGAACAGCTGCAAATTTTAACTTTTATATGAAGTTTTTGAAGAATTACTTTGACCCTTGAAAGCCACAAATTCGGAACACTTTTTTCTTACGAATGTAAACAAAGTTTGGATCTCTCCAGGAGTACATATTTATTACCAAATAATGACTTCACACACTGAAATCAAAGAAACTTAAGATTAGTGATGTTTTATACATGGTTTGATAACTTTTTTTGTGAAAATATCAGTTAAATTCAGGTGTTCCACAATTGTGGGAGGCACAATAACATCCCACAATTATGAAACAGGCCATTTGGAGGCAGTGTTTTGCTGCTCTGGACAAAATAGTCTTGGAATGAAGTTTTTTGTTCAAAAAGTACTACTTTTACTAGTGAAATAGCAAGATAATGTCCAAATGAAGGTTCTTATAATAGTAAGATCGACAGAAAAGCTACTTTTGGCATGCTATTGACAAATTATCATAAAAGTGTTCCGAATTTGTGGCTGTTCCGAATATGTGGGATGACTGTATTCTCAAAAAAAAAATCTAATAAAGTGAAAAAGCATGCAAATTTCGCTTCGTTTGTTAAACATAAAGAAAAAAAATTCAAGCCATGGTAAAAAAAGTGTTTTAATATGAATTTTACTCCTGCCAAGGTGTTTTGCAATCATTAGTTTTCAAAATATCCAAGTATTGAAGGTATTTTTTTTTTTCGACAAAAAAAACTTTTTGTGGTACTGTACATTCAAATTCCACAAAAATTTAAAATATTTTTGATCGATCTCAGACATGCTAAATAAGACTTAAACGCTAAAATTTTGAAGGGTTTTGAAAAAATATGGTTTTGCCCCCTGATTTTTCGGAGCAATTTTGAAGAGGGGGCGACATAAACTTTGAAAATTATTTGCAACGGCCATATAACGCTTCGTTTTATACCAATATTGCATATTATTAAAACTTGAGTATTTTCCAAAAAAAACGGTATTTTGTGAATAATTTTAAGTACAACGAAAAACGAAACTATTGGCACTACGCCCCCCGGGGCATGGCCTTCCTCTAACGTGGGATTTCTGCTCCAGCGCCTCTGACGAGACAGGAGAAACCGGGACCGACGTTTTACTTCACCATCCGATAGAAGCTCAGTGGATAAGGCGGGAATCGAACCCGCGTCTCATAGCATCATCGGGATCGGCAGCCGAAGCCGCTACCCCTGCGCCACGAGACCCACATTTTAAGTACATATTTATGCTTTGAAACTTACTAGATCTTCAAAAAAAATAATATAAGTAGTGAAATCATTGAAAATTTTACATGTTATACAGTGGACTTTCTGGCTGTCGATCTTCTCGATATCAATATTGCTCCATCTATCGATGAATTCTTCAGTCCCTTCAAACTGCATACTTCGATTGGCTTTATTCCTCGATATTTTCTCTTGCTTGAAGGATCTCTTCCTCGACGGTCTCTTGGATTCTGTTTGCTTTGAAAATCTCTTCCGGTTGTCAATAATTCTTCTTTCTCATGGCTTGCATAGACATTTTTCTTGGCGAAACGAAGCTTTGAAGGGTGTTTGACATTAGTTTGTTTTTGTTTGATGGACGTTGCCATGATTCTCTCCCATAGCTGCATATCAAGAAAAAAATATTTTCAATCGAGTCTTCATTTTGCATCGTTCTGTAAACTGATGATTCTCTTCCTCGACGGTCCCTTGGATATTGACAACCAGAGAGTCGACTATTGTTGAATTAACCAACTTTACATAGATTAGAAAATGGAGTAGGGTAGGGTAGTCATCAATGAGACACTTTTGGTTTTCAACTTTCAACGATTTTTCTAATTTTTTCATCAGAATGTTTTAATGAGCTTTCTGTTGCATTTTATTTCTTTTAGTGTGTTCAAACATTGACCAAAATATGAGATCGATCCGACATCTACAGCCAGAGTTATTCAACTGTCTCATTGTAGACGCACTTGGCAGGAACAATGAGACAGCTGGGGAACAATGAGACACTTTACGAAAATCAACATTTTTCTAGCAAAACATCATGTTTTTGTATTGTTCCATTGAAGGTGACTTGCCTTGAACATTTTAGAGCAATTTTGCCAACATGAAACTTTTAATAACAAAAGTTACACTAAAAAGTATTTAAATTTTGTAAAATCCATATATTTATAAAAAATAACTTTGTATGTCTGGTTAAATGAAGTTAAAACTCTGTAAATATGCCAAAAATCACTTTTAATTCATGTTTTGAAAGATTTCCATCAATTTTGAAAAGTTTATTGAAGAAAAACCAAAGTGTCTCATTGTTACCCATGGGCTGAAATGAGTGGGGAACAATGAGACAGCCCTGGATTCTGGGTATATTCTTAATTTTGGCCAAATCTAATGAAAGGACATTGTAGCCCAACTTAATCCCTATGGAACGTCGAAAGAAATTTGAAGAAATATTAGTTTTGGAGTAAATGGCAGCCTACGAGCGAAAAAGTATTTTTTGTCCATAATTTACTTTTACACCCCAGAATCAAACATTTATGAATTACTTTTCAAGGGAGCGTCCATAACCAAAGCCACTAATATGGCAGACGTGTATCCAGTAGACACACCTTTCCCCCAAATATGAGCTTGATTGGTTGAAACTACGACTTGTGAGAGCCATTTTATCATTGTTCCCCGTGTCTCATTGATGACTACTCTACCCTACATTTTAAAGTTGTGTCAATGTTATTTCAATATTGCACAAAAACAATATCACGGGACAATATTTTCCCAAACAGCGCACTTCTTAACAATACACAATTCTAACTTCGTCTTCCCGCTCACAATAGGGTCGTCTCCCGCTGCTCATTCTGGAAAGGAAGCTATAAAATGATTGCTTCATTCCAGCGTGGCACGTGACCATTTTGGTTAAGTTAATATCAAAACAAATTACTCGGCGAGTTTTTCGCTTCTCATCGAAAAGACGAAACAGCATTAGGAAAAAACTTCCCCCAAAAGTCAGCCTCTGTGGATGTGGTGAAGAGTGTTTTTTTTTTCGTTTTCAATGTTCCTTCAACGTAATGTCACAAATTTGAAGATTATTTTCATTGTCGGGGCGTTGCGGAGTGAATTGCCCACGTGTGTCGTCCTCGGCCGACGTCGCTCACCAACGTTGGCGGGCGTTGATTATTATTGACTTCATTTAGCACGACGCGCTTTTCCCACACCGAAGGAGCCGGTGAATGACGGTAGGGGATGGTCAGGGATGACGTAACTGGTCAGCATATGTTTCGAAATTATGAAAATATATCAGCTTGTAGTACACCATGATGACAGATGAAAAGGGCAAAAAATCCAGCAAAAGTCCATTCCATAGCAACACGTCGTCAAGTATTACTAATTGTTTGATGAACTAATCGATAATTGTGTGATAATGTGAAACTGGTAGCTCGTCAATTATGATCGAAATATCAGTCTTGCAGCAAAATAAAAAAATACAACGTAATTTAAGAATCACCCCCAGCTCACACCGGTGAAGAAATCATCCCCCGGGAGTGGCGAAGTCCCCGCACGCGCCAGACGGATTGGAATCGTTGATCACTCTCGGGTATTCAGGCAACTAGGCCAGCCCGGCAGTGAAGGCGGTCGCACTTTAAGCGACAATTAACTCCCACACACGTGGCAGCAGCCAGTACATAGTAGATTTGCATTGACTTGCGGAGTCGGCGGCAAAGGAAGGCAATTTGAATTGTGGAGTGGCGTGCAGAAGAGGACCATTTATGGCAGACGATGCTGACGGCGATGTCGCACGGCGGATGCCGATTTGAATAATGACTTTGCTTCAAATTGTTGATTAGTCATTTTGCAGTTGCAGTCGTGAAGAATTCGATGACAGCAGAAATGTTACAAAGTTGAAGATTTATGATGAACAGCTGAGTGCTGTGGTGTCATCTATTAACTTAAATGTTAAAATAAAGTTTAAATCAGACCGTTGCAAATATTTTTCAAAGTTTATGGTCAATTCCCACAAATATTTGCAATGGACTTGAATATTCTTAAATCTGGCAACACTATCATTAAAAAGTTGTATCAACTTGAGTAATATATGGGTAGTTTTCTAACAACTTACACAGGAAACCGGAAGAAGTTGCCTAGTCCCCTCTTCGATTTGCGTGAAACTTTTTCCTATTAGGTAACTTTTGTCCCTTGCAGTCCGAAATGTCCGTGAGATGTTGATTTGGTGTCAAAGGGACTTTTAACGGCACACATCAAGCAGAGCATTTGCAAAAGATTTTTGTTACAGACATTTTAGTATCTTCATAACTTCGAGAACTATCGATTTATTTTTTTATTCATCCCCTAAAGTATTTTTTTTCTTAACTTATTTTTATTAGGTCCTTTTAGGTGCTGTGACCAGGTTGGGACCGAGGATCAGTAAAACAATATATAATAACAAAAAAAAAACTCCTTAAATTCCATACTTGGAGATCATGTAACTGACAAGGGTTACTTGGTCCAAGCGGGTCTTGCAGGTCTTGAACCTGCCGATGTACTCGGAGAAAATCCCCCACAGCTCAGCCGAACTGTAGAGTACCTCCCCGGCTTCCTTCTCCGTGGCACCACCGTCTCGGGGGCCACCTTGGCTGCTTCCTGCGGGACGAGGGCGATCCTTGGATTTTCCGTCCGGAACTGCGCCCGGCAGCGGAGGGAACTCCGCCGGCGTAAACGCCGGAACTGCTGGACTCTGCTTCTCCGCCTTCCTTGCCGGCGGTTTCGGTTTCGACGCCTGCTGGCGCCTCCGGATGAAGTCCGCACGCTTGGGGCAGCTGCGGTCCGTGGCTTCGTGGGCTCCAGAGCAGTTCGCACACCGCTTCGGCTCGGCTTCTTGGACTTAGCACTCGTCCGTCTTGTGGGGACCCCCACAGTTGTTGCACCTGCCTTTCAGGTGACAGTTCCTGGTTCCATGACCCAGCTGCAAGCAGTTCCTGCACTGGGTCACGTTCAGCCGCTTGTTCCGGTAGGCCTCCCACCGGATGATAGTGCTTGCCACAACTTTCATTGCAGAGAGCTTCTTCAGATTGGTGTATCCCTTGGGGAAGACCACAATGTACGGAGTTTCGTCCACGGTGGACTTTTCCTTCCGCTTGATGATATGCACCTCCAGCGCGTCCAGCTTGAGATCCCTCTTCAGAAGGTACTTGACCTCGTCCGGTTTCAGTTCATCAGGAAAACCACGAAGAACCACCCGATGATTTCGTTCGCTCCGCCGATCGTGGGTGTAGAATTCCACTTTCTTCTTCTTGAGTAGCTCTTGCAACTTATCAAAATCTTTGACAGAGAAGCAGGTCACCTTGGTTCCAAATCGGGTTTAGTTTGTAAATCGGTTTAAAACCAAGTTTACAACTTTCCACTATCGCCACGAGCTTGTAAAAATCCGTGGTGTTCTTCACCACCAAAGGTGGTTGCTTTTGTTTACCTGCCGACTGGCCGGGTGGTGGAACCGCCGGGGCGTCCCCTCCTCCTGCTGGGCTGGCATTGTTGTTGTTTTTGTTATCCGCTAGCGGGCTGAACTTGTTGTTGTTGAGCAGGGTCTTCTCAACTTTTTCTCCTTCGATGCCGATTCCAGTGACCTCGCTGGACTTCTTCCGCTTCCGATTCCCGCGGACGGGACGAAAATCTTCCTCCTCGGAGGATTCCTCCACCTCCATCTGTCAAAAACTTCCAAGCACGCGAGATGACAACACGAGCAAAACACGTCTTAACTTGTCGCTGGCTGGCGACTGAGTGTGATCTCCTAAAGTATACTCTCTATAAAATAATTTACAACAAAGTTTGTTCAATTTTACGATCAGATTGTTGCAGGATTGGGTCCGAAAGTTTGGCAATTTTGGAATAAGAAGACAACAACTTCCTTGATTGCTGTGCATCCTTAAGTAAAATTGGACGCCCGATTCCGAAAAAAAAAGTATTTTTCATCAAAAAACTCTAAAAAAAGTTTCGAAAACCATCCCATTATTCATTACTTAACCGCATAAAATTTTGAAACACGGCATTTTAAGAACAAAATATTGTATTTTTCAAATACAAAATCGATCTTTTTTAGAATTTTATTTTTTGTATTTTTTAATCCGACTGAAACTTTTTTGGTGCCTTCGGTATGCCCAAAGAAGCCATTTTGCATCATGAGTTTGTCCAAATAATTTTTCATACTAATTTGGCAGCTGTCCATACAAAAGCGATGTATGAAAATTCAAAAATCTGTATCTTAAAAAGGATTTTTTTGATCGATTTGTTGTCTTCGGCAAAGTTGTAGGTATGGATACGGACTACACTTAAAAAAAATATACACGGTAAAAAAAATTTTGGTGATATTTTTTAAACTTTTTGTCACTAAAACTTGATTTGCAAAAAAACACTCTTTTGAATTTTTAATATTTAATATTACGCCGTTTTAAAATATTAGTCTTGGTTTAAAAGCTTTGAAAATATTTTTTTCGAAAGGATCGAAAAATTTCACGAATGTTTCATATTTTAACATTGAAAATCGGACCATCAGTTGCTGAGATATCGACATTAGCAAATTGTGGGTTGTTTGGGTGAGACTTAGAAAACATCAATTTTCCTGTTTTTAAACACTTGAATGGCAATATCTCGGCAACTAAGGGTCGTAGGGGACCATCCATAAACCACGTGGACACTTTTATGGGAATCTCAACCCCCCCCCCCCCTTCGTGGACAATTGTCCATACAAAAAAAATCTTTTTTGTATGGAGCGTGGACAATCGCTTACCCCCCCTCCCCCCCCCCCAAAGTGTCCACGTGGTTTATGGATGGTCCCTAGCAACAAAGTTTAATAAAAGCAAAATATAGAGAATTTTCTCAGCTTTTCAAAAATATTTTTTTCAAAGGTGGGCAAACATGTGCACTGATTAAAAAAAACGAAAATCTGCGACTATTTTTTTTAAAGTTACTAAAAATTGCTTTAACTTGAAAACGAAGCACTTAATCAAAATTTCACTAAACTACTTTTTGATTACAAAATTTGATTTTACATCGCAAAATGATGTTAAAAAATTTTTGCAACCAATTTTTCGATTTTTAGAAAAATCAGTATTGATTAAAAATTTCATAACTCGGTCAAAGATTTTTTGCCCACTCTGGAAATTTCTGAAAAGTTGGCATTTGATGTTCTCTAAAACATATAAAAAATTGAAAAAAATAAAAATAGTGGTTTTTGCAAATCAAGTGAAAAAAGTTAAATAAAAAATCACCAAAATTTTTTTTAGCGTGTAAAATTTTTTTCAGTGTGCTCCGTATCCATACCTACAACTTTACCGAAGACACCAAATCGATCAAAAAATTCCTTCAAAAGATACAGATTTTTGAATTTTCATTCATCGCTTTTGTATGGACGGCTGCCAAATTTGTATGGATTATTATATGGACAAACTAATGATGCAAAATGGCTTCTTTGGGCATACCGAAGGCACCAAAAAAGTTTCAGTCGGATTAAAAAAAAAACAAAAAGATCGAATGACCGAAATCTGAGAGAACTGCTCATCTACATTAACACCTATACTCCCAATCTCGAGAAAAAGGGGGAATTTGTATGGAAACTCCCCCTTTTTCTCGAGCTTGGGAGTTTAGGTGTTAAACCGGAAGAGTTATTTTTGCATTTAGAACAAAATAAAATCATTTTTAAATGTTGTGTTTTTTCTAACCTTGCAGAGTTATTATCTAGAGTTTAACAATGTTCTACAAAGTTGTAGAACAGACAATTACTAAAATTTTGATAAATAAATATGAGGAGTTTGCTTGTAATCATCACAAGTTATAACGATTTTACGAAAAAAAAGTTTTGAAAAAGTTGGTTGTTTTGCTTGATTTAAGTGATATTTATGAGTATTTTTGAATCCGGATCTCACTTGGCAGTATGAAAACTATGTCATCCGACCTATCATTCAAAAAGTAATAGGAAAACCAGTTAAGTGATATTTATGTACTTTTATGAAGCACGATCTTTTGGTTTTAGTTGGTTTCTTACCAAACATATCAGACCTGATATTTTGTGGAAGGCATCAGTCACTTAGGTGGATAAAATAAGCTTTTTTAAATTTATTTTGATTCAACTCTTGCCTGTCCTTCTTTAATTCCTGAATAAATACTATATGGTAATAACTAAAAAAAGAAGTTCCTAATTAACAATATTCCTTCCGATTCAAAATAAAAACCTTTGCCCGTGTTGAACAAACCACAAACCATCGTGCGTAATAACTACATCGCGTGACAAGACTCATCGTCTGGGCCTTCACTAAATGACCACCATTGACTTTGCTTCCTATAAAGTTACCAACAGCTGATGACGATGACGGGCAAAACGTGCCGGCCACACCCTGTCCATCCCTGTCTATCTTTTCTAGTCTTAGGGACACAGGGAAGGATTCAATTCTCCTTGACATTGAAGCCGCCACCAAAAAATATGGGGAGCGTAAGTCACGCAAACTACACTATTCAATCACGTTTTCGTAACGTCGGCTTTAATAGATTTACTTCATATAGGAAAAAATGCTGAAAATTGAATGTGGTGTATGATTGAAAATAATATTTTAAGTGCCTTCAATGCAACACTTCTAAACAATGCCTGGGGCCCATGACAATGCAAATATATGGAAACTGATCATGACAGACCCTCTCTCTCATCGCGCGATGATCGCTTTCCTTGCGAGAACACATGTCATGAATATTTCAGTCAACGTTTCCAACGTCATGTTCGATCCCCTTCTCCACAATCCCCGGATGGTCTGGTCTGATGCTATCGCAACATTAAAATCTGACGCGTCACAAGAGTATCGTGTAACGACGACGAAATAACCCTCATTGCTCATCCCTCACCGCACCGTGCCACATGTACGTATATTGATTCGGGAGGTTTTTCCGTCATCCACCCTCGCACCGTTATGGTAGGCCTCTGTGTTTGCTCCTTATTGTTTTACCCCGAGGCGGTATCAGTCAGGCTGGAGGGACTAGTGGATGGCAACACTGGCGCTGCTGACTGACTGCGACTGACTCATGAACATCGGAAACAATTGCCTCCTGTCGAACGAGGCTGCATATATTTCGGGGGTGTAACGTGCAATACTTGCCGGGGAAGACTCACTCGTTTGCTCTCTAAAAGCATTACGTTGTTCCAAATTTAAGTGTAAATTTTCAACAATAGATAAATTGTTGATGTGTCTCTTTTCACCTTTTTTTCCCTGGTGCATACACATTTTACCTTGGTATGCTTCAATATCAAGATTGTTGATTGCTGATAACAAACCGTTGGCGGAGCAGACATTGCTAAATTGCTTTTCACTATTTTTGAGAGCAAAAAATTAATTGTGTCTGCAATTATGATTTTTCAAGGTAGAATTCAAGCACGCTACACAGGACCTAAGAAATCAGTCTCACGATGTGGATGGAGAAAATAATTGTGAACCGAGGTAATCAATCGAAAATATATAACACATATAAAACATGAGGTGATCAACTAAGTCTTAATACGAAAACACCATCAAAATTTTCTAATTGTCTGCTCTGCAACTTTGTAGAACATTGTTACACTCCAGAAAATAGCCCGGAAAACACGAAATTTTCAAACGAAACATTTTGTTCTAAATAAAAAATGATCCTTCAGGGTTATTGCCGATTTGAAAATGGAAGGGGTCGAACCAACCGTCCGTCACAAGATATCGAACAATGGAGCTCGGATTCGTGATCAGGCACAAAAATTACCCCTAAGTACAAATTATCACGCAAATCGATGAGGGGTCGGGGCAACTTTTTCCGATTTTGTGAAAAGTGGTGGAGAATTACCCATAGAGCAGTGGTCCTCAACCCTTTTCGATTAATTCCCTCTTTGGATAATGTTCAAGAACTTCATTCCCCACCTTAATTTTAAACTGTTTTGTATCATTGTTTTTCAAATACTGGATTTTTTTTTGATAAGAACAAAAACGCACAAAAATTTTATCAGCAAACTCAACTTTTTATTGGGTTGAAATGCTTTGAACAAGGTAAAAAAAGGCTAAAACAACTCCTGAGGTGTTTGAAGAGTTGAGTTCTGATCACTATCCGGTGGTTGTGGAGGTTGGAGCTTCCGTTACTCCGCAGCGGCAACCAACCCGGAAAGATTACCACAACGTTGACTGGCAGCAGTTTCAGCAAGTGGTCGACAGCAACATCGACTATGATCAACACCCGGAAACTTCTGCCGATATTGATCGTTCGCTGGAGGTGATCCAGCAGGCTATCAACCAAGCAGAGGCTGCCAACGTTCGAGAGGTTCCTGTTAATTTTAAGGTAACTGATATTGACGTAGATACTAAACACTTGATTAGACTTAGGAATGTTTATAGGAGACAATATCAACGGACTGGGGACTATGACAAAAAGATTTCAGTGAACAATTTGAACAAAATCATACAAGACCGACTTGACAATATCAGAAATCAAGAATTTTCAAAACATGTAAGCCAGCTTGGGAATTATTCAAAACCATTTTGGAAACTTTCAAAAGTTCTTAAAAACAAACCAAAGCCTATTCCTCCTCTTATTGTTGAGGATTCTCCTTTGATTACATCCGAGGAAAAGGCAAATGCACTTGGGCTTCATTTTGTTAGTTCACATAATCTTGGCACTTCCATGACCAGCCGTAAAGAAACATCAGTTGCCAATAGTATTTCAACAATCAATGACTCTACCTTTGAATTTCCTGCAGATTCCCATGTTTCTGGTGAGGAAGTCAAAGTTGCAGTTAAACAAATGAAAAATATGAAAGCTCCAGGCTTTGATAACATTTTTAATCTGGTGTTGAAAAAACAGAGTGATCAGTTCTTTCAACATCTAGCCAATATTTTCAATAAATGTTTGCAACTTGGTTACTTCCCCACCAATTGGAAGCTGGGCAAAGTCATACCAATTTTGAAGCCTCAAAAAGATCCAACATCGCCAACAAGTTATCGTCCCATTAGTCTTTTGAGTAGTCTGTCCAAACTCTTTGAGAAGGTCATCTATTCAAGGCTTTTGGATTTTACCAACGATAATAATATAATTTTGAACGAGCAGTTTGGCTTCCGAAAGGGACATAATACTGCTCATCAGCTTACGAGAGTAACCAAAATCATCAAGCAGAACAAGCTTGAGTCTAAATCAACTGCTATGGCTTTGTTGGATGTTGAGAAGGCTTTTGACAATGTTTGGCATGATGGTTTGATACATAAACTGTATTTATACGGTTTTCCAATGTATCTTATCAAAATTATCCAGCACTATCTTTCGGAGAGATCGTTCAGGGTTTTTCTGAATGGGATTGCTTCTGGATTATTCAACATTGATGCTGGGGTTCCCCAAGGAAGTATTCTTGGCCCACTTCTGTACAATATTTTTACATCTGATTTGCCTACTCTTCCTGGTAATGGTGTGTTGTCACTTTTTGCTGATGACACTGCCGTTATTTATAAGGGTAAAATAACCAGATATTTAGTTGGCCGTCTTCAGAAGGGTCTTGACGTTCTTTCCGAATACTTTGGCGACTGGAAAATTCGCATAAATGCAGCCAAAACTCAAACCATCATTTTTCCACTTTCCAAATCGGCCAGATTTGTCCCAAAGGATGATGTTTTGATTAAAATGAATGATGTTTCGATACCCTGGTCAAAGGAAGTTGTCTATTTAGGTCTCATACTTGACTCGAAACTTTTGTTTCGGCAGCATGTAGATAAAATATTGAACAAGTGCAGCATTCTCATCAGGTGTTTGTATCCTTTAATTAACAGAAAATCAAAGCTATCTTTGAAAAATAAGTTAGCAGTTTACAAACAAATAATTTACCCCGTTATTGAGTATGCAGTACCTGTTTGGGAGTGTTGCGCTAGAACTCATAAATTGAAGCTCCAGCGTGTCCAAAACAAGGTACTCAAAATGGTTTTGAATGTTCCTGGCTGGACAAGATCAAGTGAGGTTCATGAATTAGCAGAAGTTAAAATGTTGGATCAGAAGATTCAAGAAAAATGTTTGAAATTCAGGGAAAAATGTGCTATATCTGAATACCCCTTGATTCAAGGATTGGTTTAGTTTATGGTAAGATTAAGTTAGTTTTAGGTTAGGTTATGTTTTCTTAACATTTTTTTTTCTCATTGTACCTAGTGTTACAAAAATGATAAATCATATACTTTTAAAGTTATAAAAATGAACAGTGTTTAAATCACGAAAAGCAAACTAAAGCTGAAGAGCCACAGCTGACCACTTATTATGTAAACCAAATGTAATTATTATAAGAAAGATTCAATAAAGTATATTTAATTCAAGGCTAAAACAACTTGAATAAATTGAAAACCTCACAAAAACAGATATTTGAAAAGTTGCTCTCCTAATTTCCATAGAATTGTTTATGCTTTTTTATAAAATACAAAAACTAACAAAAACTGACAAAAAATCAGACGAAAACTATAGAAATGTTCATGACTGCAACAATCCAGAACTCGAGAATAATCTTCATTTTTATAATAATAATAAAAGCTCATTTTTGGATACTAGAACAAAACTTTTCAAGACCTGCTTATGTTTCAAACTACATATGTAAAAATCACCAAGAAAATTATTATTTAAAAAAAAACCCTTTTTGAAAGGAATTATCATGTTTAAAAAAATATAAACACTTCTATCCTTCTGAATTCGCTTTCTGCACAATTCGACGGAACTTTTAATTTCTTCGATAGACATGTTGTATTTTAGTTTTTGTCAGTCATATTTTTAGCCTAGATGAAATCCAAGTAAATAGATAATGCTTTTGTCACATATCAAAGAAAGTTACATGTGTTCAGAATTATTGAAAGCATTAAAGTTTCAATGAAAGTACCAGATAAGGATTGGATTTCTTTTGAAACTTTTTTTCTTTGAGTGATTTGAGTTCATTTCTGACGTCACGATTTTTTCCTCTATAGAGGAGAAAAGCAACTCGCGACAAAATTTTGAGGCTCTCTCACAGAAAACTGGGGACAATGTAGCTGTCAAACTAGGCCAAAATGTTAAAGTCACTCACAAAATGAACTTAGAGTGATTTGAGTTCATTTATGACGTCACGATTTTCTCCTCTATAAGAGGAGAAAAGCAACTCGCGACGAAATTTTGAGGCTAGGAATTTTGACAGGTATGATTTTCTTAAAGTATTTGCCACTCTTTTCTCTCCCACAGAAAATTGGGGACAGAGTAGCTGTCAATCGGTTAAAGTCACTCACAAAATAAACTTTGAGTGATTTGAGTTCATTTCTGACGTCACGATTTTTTCCTCTATAGAGGAGAAAAGCAACTCGCTACAAAATTTTGAGGCTAGGAATTTTGACAGGTATGATTTTCATAAAGTATTCGCCTCCTTTTCTCTCCCACAGAAAACCTGGGAACGAGGTAGCTGTCAAACTAGGCCAAAATGTTAAAGTCACTCACAAAATGAACTTTGAGTGATTTGAGTTCATTTCTGACGTCACGATTTTCTCCTCTTATAGACAAGAAACCGTGACGTAGCAAATGAACTCAAAGAACTCAGTATTCATTTTTTGAGTGCCTTTTGAGTGGTTTGACAGGTGTCGTTTTCAGGACTTAGTATTTTTTTTAGTTTGAATATGCTTCCGGTTGAGCGAAACGTCATAATGCGAGTTTTTTTCGTATATGTGTCCGTGTCCTTGTCCGTGCTTCTGGCCGTTTTCGTGTCCCTGGCTTTGTAGGTGCCTGTTCCTGGTTATTCCCGTTGCCATGTCCTTGTCGTGCTCCTAACCCTGTTTGTGTCCATGCGAAACGGAACAAAATTTTAACTTTAAATGCAAAGTCCTGGAACTGACACCTGTCAAAAAAGTTCATTTGATTTGTTTACCTTTGAGGTTAAGTTCCGAGCTTTTCTCCTTTGAGCTATAGAGGAGAAAATCGTGACGTCAGAAATGAACTCAAATCACTCAAAGTTCATTTTGTGAGTGACTTTAACAGTTTGGCCAAGTTTGACAGCTACGACACTACGAACAACCAGGATACAAAAAGATTCATTTAACTAGGAAAATCTTTTATTTAGGATGAAAAATGGCCAAAACTAACTCAGTACACTTTTGAGTCCCACAAAGCTGTAATTGATTTTTTTTATAAGCAAAATACCACAATTTCATAAAAATCTCGATAAGGTACCGTACCACTGCTCTTAAATTATGTTTCATCAATTACGACTCAGATGAAATCTTACAGATAAAATCTTACAGAAGAAATGTACCGAATTCCTAAATTTTAGGAATATTGCCTCCTTTCCTTATTTAGTAATTGGGATTTTTTTATTACTTAATAAGGAAAGGAGGCAAAATTGCTAGAATTTAGGATTTTGGTACTTTTTTTTATTTTAGTCATTTTTATTGCTGCCTCTTCCAGTAGATTTTTTTCCAAGAGTAGAAGAGAATTATGCTGAAACAGCAAAAAAAACGCTAAATTTCCTGCTGTCAGATTTGTTGGCAGTAATTAAAAGAACTAAGTTGTAGTAAAAATTGTTGCTTAATAAGCGCAATTTTTGGCAATAACCAGTGATTTCAAATCACTCTGTTGGTTGTCGATGGTTCCCCTTTCCGTGTACATTTCTTTCAAAATATTGACACCGTGTTGATAATATTGAATAAATAAGAAAACTCGCGGATCACTCGATACCCAGGAAATTGAAAACCTTGAGAATCGTTTAACTCTATGTCTAATTAATGCATGGAGTCCATTATTTTTTCTAGTTCAATAATGAAATAAGAAATTAGATCATTAAATATTTAGAAATTTTAAAGCAGGTTCTCACAAAACAATTATTACCATAGAACTAAAAGCAAATTGTTTAAGCCGGACCTAAAAATGCTCCTTTGTTTTTAAAACTGGTATTTTTTCAAAAAAAAATCAACTTTGGTTTTGCCCAGGTGTTTAAAAAATTATAATCATTCAATATTATAGAACATCCACCACCGGAAACCAGATAACCTTTCTCACCTCCCATCCGTCTGGATGACCATCGACAGACGGTCGTCGAGGGGTGTGCCACGGTTCCCCAAACCAAAACTAATGACGGCGATCGTGACTCATGATAATCAGTTCATCACGTCACGTAATATGGTAATGAAAACGGAACCAAAGGAAGGAGAGCCGGTGAATCGTGGAAATTTGGGGTTTTTCCTTGCTTCGTAGGGGTGCGACAAAAATGTTTGTTTTTTCAGAAAAAAATATTTGTTCTGTTATACAAGTCAACGGTTCTTTTCATGATTTTCTTCATATTTAGTCTAATGAAGTCAAAAATTGGAATCCCTTTCCGTAATAGTTCTACGGCATAGTTCCCCTCCCTTCTTGCTACCGCCGCCAACCGGAATCATATTTAATAACGGTTTTGGCTGTGGCGGAAAGTGACCGGTCGTAAACAGAAAATAGATAAACCGGAAAGTTGTGTTGTTGTTTTTTTTTTTCGCTGGAAGGCAGATGCAACTTGTATTCGACGGTGTCCCTGCGTGTCCCGAACAGCAAACAAGTGAAGTGGACACGGTCACCCGGTTCTCTGGGCGATGTCCTGCCTTCACAGGGAAGAAGGGAAGGCGAGTCAGTCGAAAAGTCGTAAACATAAATCAGCTTTCAATAATGTTGGCACGGCCACGGGATGGGTAGGACAGCCACGTACCACGCACCACACATTCTGTTGGCGGTCAAAACAAGGGGCAACCCTTGTTCGAAGTTTTTGGCTGACCATCAGATGTTCGGTTCAGCTGAGCTGTAGGTTTGCAGTTGCTCAAACAAACTGCAACTGTGGACGAGAACCGAAGGAAAGGTGTAACCGTAATGACACAGAAGGGATAGAAGCAGAGCAGAGCAGTGGACGCTAAATGAGTGCGCAGATGACCATCACCCTCCCGAATGATTCCTAATGAGGTGGAATTGGTGAGGATTGAGCGGCTGCGTAGGAGTGTGGCGCACGCGAGTTTGTTGTTTGTTAGCCACGTGGTCACGGTGGTGAAAAAATTGACCTGCATTCTGATTCTTTGGATGCAGAATTTGAAGAACATGGCAAATCTACAAGCAAACCTATATCTATTTTCATCTATGATTGTCAGCACGTATCATCTGAACCGAATCCCAAAATTGTGCAGCTATTTTAGATGAGTCATTCGCTGCCAGCTCACACGAAATCCGAAAACACTGCCTCGGTGCCTCTGCGATCCCGGCGAAACTTTGTACTAATAGGTTTTTTGGTCCCGAATCCAAGCTTCATTTTTCGATGTCTCGTGATGGAGGGGCAGACACGTTTTTCAATGATTTGTAGATCGGATCAGTGAAGAGGTAGAAATTTCGTGTCAAAGGGACTTTTGTGAAAATTGTAAACCAAATTCAATGGCTAATTAAAAATTCGAAAAGACGTATTTTTGATCAAAAAGTTGTTTTATATTCGTTTCTAATTCCCGTTAATCAACCTAAAAAAATCGAGGGGCATGTTATTGTATGGGAAATTTGATGTACTTTTGGAAAACCCCACAAAGGTTTTTTGTTTAGTGCAACATTTTTCATTTTGAATTTTTACAAATTTGCAGAAATATTTTTTAGAGTGTTGTACAAAGTTGTAGAGCAGAGAAAAACAAAAAAAAACAAATATGAAAAATGGTTTTAAAATAAATTTACGAGCCGCAATTTCAATGATTTTTGCCTTCCTCACCTTACTGAGGAAAGGCTATAAAATCACTCGGAAAATGAACATTTTAATTAGACCTCCTAGACCTACCTTCATTTTTACATATCGACTCAGAATCACCAGCTGAGCAAATGTCTGTGTGTTTGGCTGTATGTAGACATGTGTACCGTAAAACGGGGTGACTTTGATAGGTTTGCGATTTTTCCGCAAAATGAAGAGTACAATTAAAATACGTAAGGAATGGTTTAGAAACATACTGACCGTGGTAGAGAAGTGTTCAAAGTACCTCAAGAAGAACTTTTCATAAAATTTTGACTAGTTTAAAAAGTTAGTTAACTATAGTTAAGAAAATGTTGATGAAAGTCATTATTTTAAACTTCTCAAAGTGTCATGATTTTCCCAATTGATTGATGATTTTTAATCGGAAAATGGAATGCATTTTCGGATTCTTTGGACAATTTTCCACTAGGAGAAGGTTTAAAAAGTTTGTAAATAATAAATAGTTTGTGTTTTTGAAACAAATTTAAAAATAATCTCCAAATTTATATGCAATTTTAGTTGAACAAATTTCATGTAAAATGTGAAAACTTGTGATTCGTGCTTTGAATTCAGTATAAAATGCAATATAAATCGATAATTTTATAAACAAAACTAGTTTTAACAAATTTCAGGCAAAATTCCGACTTTTTAACAATTTTACCTATAATTTATATGTATTTTGCTAAAAAGCTTATACATTTAGTTAACTAAAAATAAACATTGATTTTTTTCTCAAAAACTAAATCAGCTTCTTTAGTGATGGTACATTCAACGTACAAATAAAATTTGAACATCTTAAATATGAATTTAACAAGAAAAACTATGACTATCAAAGTCACCCCGGAATTAAAACTAAGAATTTTTAACTTAACTATTTTTCTAAACATTATTGAAAAAACTTTTTTTTCCGAAATAGTACATGGACTTTGTGTAATCTACCCCAGTACATGTTTTAAAAATAATAATCTTGAGAAAAACCTTACCTGTTGGAAAATATTTTTAAAACAAATTGAAATCCTATCAAAGTCACCCCGGTTTACGGTACCAAATCAATGTCACTGGAATATCTCATCACAGGCTCAACCGGAATGGTTTTAATCGATCCGTCTTAACGTTCCCTAAGTTGCTATTTAAATTCATGCAGTTTTAGCTTGTATTTAAAAAGTTATGTTGAAAAAACTGTTTCATATTAAATTAAAATTATGGTAAAAAGGGTGGTTTTTTCATGAAACCCTCACATGTTATATATTTTTAGAAAGCATATGAGAAGACCTTTTAACTGGAGTAAGAATTTTCAAGATCTGACTTACCTATCTTAAATTACAAGCAGTTTAAAAAATGGTCTGAATTCACATAACCTCAACTGGCCGGGTCTGATCGCAACGAAAAAGCACTTTTTGGTTTTATATTTATAATGGAAATGCTGAATTAAAATATGTTGATTGTTTTTTTTTTTAATAAACACACCCAAACGGCGGTCGCATGATTGTGATGCATGGCGGCATGAAAGTATATCAGAATCTGCATGAAATCTGTCCTCATGCATTTTTGCGATACAGGCATATGACATGTTTGCCCGTTACCGACAATTATCGACATTACCGACGATTGATTGATTGTATTGCACAAAAATATCTTAACAGAACGAGGATTGAACTATCAACTTCTTGGTTATTGATCCAACACGCTACCACCGCGCCATGAACGCTTGATGAATTGAGAGGAATAGAGCACCAACATATTCTTCTCTCATAAGTGTTGCTCGGAGACGCTCCAGCTTAATTTATATGTGTTGGTAAGAACTTCAGATCGCTGACATGTTTACGACGCGGGCAAAATTGATCTATGAGCTTGCTGCAAAAACTGTTATAAAATATAACATTTTCTGCAGCAAATCCACTGTTGCAGATTTTGATTTATATTTTTCCTTTATATGTGGTTAAAACTCGATTATCCAAAAGCCTTGACATAATTTTACTTCGGATTTTTATCATCGGATAATCGAATTAAAAAAAATCGTTGCCTTATTTTTAATTTTGAGCTTAAGTATGACCCCTAAACTGCTCTAAAGTGATTTAGAATTTTTAAATACAAGATAGCGGCCAAAATGGCGATGATGAAATATTAAAAAATACATGTTTCAGCTTAATTGGCAATCAACCTATCGAATTTACCTAAAATGAGGTCACAGAAATCGAATTTCGATCGAATCGATGGTTAAAAATGAAAATAAAAAGAAACGAAAAAAATTTTTTGGTCATGATTTGATTATCCGAAGTCCCATACAAACCTTCGGATAATCGAACTTCAGATAATCGAGGCTTCGGATAATCGAGTCTGAACTGTAAAAGTATCCTTATCAGATTGTAAACTGATTTTTACAAGTTATCGAAACATATAATTATCAAACTTCAATTCAACTGGTTTACTCATAGATTTTTGAAAAAAAACTAAATTTTTGCCACAGATCAGAAACAGAAACGGTAATTGGGCCTTGTGAAAATATCTAAATTTAAAATATATCATTCCATTGAATAACACATTTAGGTCGTAATTCTAGCCATTGTCTAGTTTCGTCGCGTTTACGATCAATTACATTTGATTCATATGTTCTGAAGGCAGTTTACCCTCTAATGTCTCTAATGTATTTGGTTTATTCTACCATCTCCTTTGGCCTTTTAGATTTTATTTTTTAGTAACTTTTTCAATTTGTTTCTTGTTTTTTACAAAAAAAAATTAAATGCAGGAAATGTTGGTAAAAAACACACATTCAAAGTTTATCCCAGAAAATGTCATATTTTTTAAACATTAGCAAAGTTACATACAGTCATCCCACATATTCGGAACACCCACAAGTTCGGAACACTTTTGTGATAATTTGTCAATAGCATGTCGAATGCATCTTTTCTGTCGACCCTATTATTTTTAGGACCTTCATTTGGACACTCTCTTGCTTTTTCACTGGTAAAAGTAGTACTTTTGGAACAATAAAATCCATTTCAAGGCTATTTTATCCAGAGCAGCAAAACACTGCCTCCCAATTGCCTGTTCCATAATTGTGGGATGTTATTGTGCCTTCCACAATTGTGGAACACTTGAATTTAACTGATATTTTTACAAAAAATGTTATCAGACCAATCATAAAACATAACTAAGCTTGAGTTTCGTTGGTTTCAGTGCGTGAAGTCGTTATTTTGTAAAAAATATGTAATCATGGAGAGAACCAAAGTTTGTTAACATCCGTGGAGAGCACTAAAGTTTGTTTACATCCGTAAGAAAAAGTGTTTCGAATTTGTAGATTTCAAGGGTCAAAGTTTTTCTTCAAAAACTTAATATAAAAGTTAAAATTTGCAGTTGTTCGATACAGCATTCGAAAGATCGCAAGAAAAGCATTCAAATGAAGGTAAAAGCAAACTCTTAAGTTCAACTATCGATTTTCTATGATTTTTTGAACATTAGCCGATCTATAAATTGTTCCAAATATGACGGATGACTGTACAAGAAGTCAAAATTCCAACCTCATTTTTTTCAAATTTTAATAATTCTTTCATTCTTTTTGCGAATTTTCAGATCGAAGTCCGCCTGGAGGCGAGGTTGGATTGTAGAGGGTTAAATTGCATCTGATTTTTATGGGAGTTGTGGTTTATATATTTAAGTCATCAAATTTGGAGATGTTGGAGAGGGAATTGAAAACGTGATAAATGTAACTTACTTCAACCTTCTTAAGAATAGTTTAATATTAAGCCTGGTTACAAAGAAGATCTGTCGTCTTTCTTTTTCAGGTTTTATTAAATTATTTAAACAATTTTTAATGATACATATACCATAGGTGGAGAGGGAGGGTTAAAACCTGGTTAAAACAAGTGTGACATTACATCTTAAAAGTATAGGAAAATCGTGACAACGTTCAACTCATCTTTGTTGTATGTTTTTATGGCTGACGCCCATCTTGTTGTATCGTAAATTTGGGAACACTCGAGTTGATTCGACGTCTTCGTGCTATCTTGTCGCACCCGCCATTTCAACATTCCAAGAAAAAGCGTTTTAAAGTTTGACCTTGAATAAACAAAAGCGCAAGCAAGCAATGTAAACAATAACAAACACGTTTTGTTTGGCATTGTCCCGAAGTTTGGTTGAAGTTGGTTGCAGGAGTCCCGAGTTATAATTACAAATGTTTACGGTAGTTTAACCTGTAAGTGCGTCAAACGCGTTCGGGCCCGAAATCCCTTTGTCCAGTTGTCGCATTTACATTGATTTTCAGAGAGTGACAAGATATCATGACAAGATTAAAACTTCTTTTATATGAAAAGTTACAAAAATGCACGGAGTTTTTTCTGTTTTTATTGAATACCTCAGGATTGAAATGGAATTTTGGGGATCTGTAAAGGTCAAAAGGTGAGGCATTGTAATCTGCACAAAATGGCATTCTGAGCTCAATTTGGCCCAAAATGCACGTACGACAAGTTACCACGACGGCGACAAATTATACTATGTCAGGTGTTTTTGTTTAAAGTCTCTTTCAAAGTATGTAGGAACCATAAAACATTTTCTTTTCATACTCAAACTGGTTTGGAAAGAATGTGATTAAATTATTAAAAAATTATAAGTTTTCGTATTATGATCTACGACATCACTAGAAGGCTGTTAGCACTCTCGTTGATTGAAGTGCATTTTCCACCGTCATTTCCTGTAATTTCAATTTATTCATAATCAAGCATATGCGCCGTCACTTTCTGCCAGATTTTCTGCAAGAGCCCTCGGGTAAAATAAAAAGCGCAACATAAACCCCTAATAACTCTTATCGAAACCCCTCAAATCTGACTACCGAAAAGGCTGCCACCAGGGTTTTACAAAAGCAGCCAGGCGGCTTTAGTTGAGGGGAGTGCAACTAAAATAATGTGACTAGTGTGTGGTGTATCATCATCAGCATGAAAAGCAGCAGCAGAAACCTCGCAAATGTAAACATTATATGACCGCATCATTGGGTGCAATAACTTATGAATAAATTTGCCCGTAATAACAATAATCAACAAAGTATCATCGTCATCGTGCGGGGCGAATCAGTAGCAAGCAGTGCAGCATCGTTATCGTTGACCCGGGACGAACCGGCAAGGCTCGAACCTTGAAGAGACATTAATGCCTAGCGAGAAGAAACCGGCTTCTGTGTTGATCAGCGGACAGGAATATCAGCAGTGGAGTGGAAAATGAAAAAAGAAAAAAAGTTGAATAAATGTTCGTGCAAGAAGAAAAACATTTTCCTTCAAACAAAGGGAAATTTTCATTCGTTTGTAGGATGAACGTATAGCAAGACAGCGCAGCGAAGAAGGTTCCTCGAGTTTCGAGGTTGAAAGCCTCACTATTTTCCTCCTTGTGGATACGACAGGGGTGGATTATCGTTGAGGGCGCGAAATCATTGTACAAGTCACGCTTCTTTCGGGACTGAATTACGTGAATGATTATTGTAGGGTGGTATTCATTGGATTGAACATCAATGAAAGCGATTTTTTTAATATTAAAGTAAAAATGGAAATTGTAATAGAAAGAAAGTTCTAGATAATCATGTCAGAGATATAACCGAAAGAAATAGGACCTAGCATCAAAGCTTTTTCATAGTTAACAACAAAGTACACAAAATAACACAAACACAACATTTTGCAAATTATTTTTCAGATGTTTATGATTTAAGTGATGCTTAGTGGATACCAAGAATTCTAAATTAAAAACAATTTAAACCTCTTTGATTGTATCCAGTACCAAGTGTTACTTCATACCGTCCTAATCAATTACCACCTCTTCTAAGTCGCTGCTGGAAATCCCTCCACCCACCCAAAGTCAACCCCTAGACCCTGGAACGAGATGAGACGAATCGCCCTCTCTTCCACCCCAAAATGCACTCCTGAAAATGTGGTTGTTGTTTTTCTCAATCCACAAAGTTGAAATGTATCCTACAGTACCCACTCTTTCAGGGAACCCTCCACGTCACTCTAATAGTTTTACGAGGCCATATGGCTCTCCTGGGCATTAAATTGATTTTTATATAATTTTCCCGAAATCACCGGAGAGAGAGAAGGCTTTGGGCTCTGGGATGTCGCACAGGACATGGTGTTACTGCACAGGATTCTCAACCCCCCGAGCCAAATTCATTGCATTTCTCACTGAGTGAACCGTAACCAAAAAAAACAACATAGAAATACCTTTCCGGCTAAAGGGAGGGAAGAGTCCGGAGATTCTCCGGAGAATTCCGGGCACAGTAGATTAAAATCGCACCACCGCAGCGCAAACTGCGTGTCTGGTCGGATTGCTGTGCAGTACCGTTTATGGGGGATAGCTTTGAGCAATTTTGTCGAATTCTACACACCAAAAAATGAGTTCATCTTATTTCACCCCATTTAACGGTACAGTGCGATGTTATCCTTAGCGGAGGGTGTTTTTAATCAGGATTGATTGATTTTTATTCGTCGTCGCCGACGTCGCGCGATGCGTTGTTTTTCGCCGTCCTCGTTCCGCGGGGTTGAACACCGGGACTTGGTGTAAATTCTTCCACGCGAGGGGAAAGTCATTAGTTTGTGGAGGGATACGGTGATTACGAGCGTTACTGATGATCACGGTGTGCTCACAGCTGATGATGATGACGATGTTGGAGAGGAGTTTTATTGCCACCATCAGGACACTGCCAGAGAGCAGTTGCACCCCTTGTGTTGAGTTGAGTTTGGTTGGTTTGAGGCTGGATTTACACTTTTGGGTAATAACCGAAACCAACGAAGACCCGACAGTCCTGGCAGCAGGGTTTCAAACGAGAGCGACTAGACCGGGGTTGATACAGCTGAGACACACAGTTGGTCTCGCGAGAGTAGGGGTTACAATGACGTTATTAGTTGATTACATTACATATTATCGTGATTATCACTATCGAACAGTTGTTGCTGGTGACTTTTTGGGGTTAGTTCAAACGTGGTGCGAGTTGTTTTTTTTTTTTCATCTACTGAATGTAACTAGTGACAGATAAATGTCGAGCATTAACAGTATCCTGAAAATTTTAACCATCAACAGAAGCATCTTTTCAAAAGGATCTTGCTTGAAAACGTAAAAAGTTACCTCCTAGCTAGTTTTTCTGTACAAAGTAGGCAAAATTGTGCTGAAACACCATTATTTTTGGTAAAATCTCTCCTGTCATTTTGATTTGGGCTGTCAGTTTTGGATAGCAAATCAGCAATCAGGGTTAGCAGTTTCACCAATCCCAAGTTGGTAAATATACCTGTAATTTTAGCTAATTTAACCAAAAAAATCACTGTTCCACCAATTTGAAGCCAGCTAATTTGAATTGTTAAATTTAAGATGGAACTCCTTTCCGTGTATTGAAAAGTTTCCTCAGATTTGCTAACGAAACTTTCCAATGAAAAAAGATATACAGTCCAGACTCGATTTTCCGAAGGTCTTGGAAAAATTCTCTTCGGATATTCGAATCACGAAAAAATGCTTTTTTTTCATTGCCTTATTGTCTAAGACAACTCTAAAGTGATTTAGAATTTTTAGAACGGTGTTCAAAATGGAACCGCCCCTTGGCCAAAATAATTAAACCCGTTTTTTTTTTTGTTATGCCATTAGGGTTACCTGCGCTGTATAGAGTGGTCCGAAAATGGTAAGTTTCGTCGGTTTTCGCAATAACCACATTTTTCAAAAAGTCAAAGTAGTTATGTCACAGACATAACCGGAATGGCGTAGACTACGTAAAGTTTAAAGATATGGACATAGAGTATTCCATATTTTAATTTTGAAGAATTAGCTAGATACTTGAAATACATTAACGGAATAAGATCGTAAATGGGAGATGGGCCTCCCGACAAAACAGAACTTACACACTCCAGTCAACTCAATCGGACCGCAACTGTCATGTAACCATAATTTGAATGTGCTGGCAAATCTTTGACTAGAAAGCCTCTTTCTTTAAACAATGGAAACATCGAATGGAGGAGAGATGAACGAAAAACGATTTTTTCGCGAACCGAATGAAAGTTTGGTAGCATAATGTGGTGGAGAGAGAGGGGTTCAGAAAGCTGTGCAATCCGTCACCCCCGAAGACCAACACTAGTTCCTGAAAGGCATTTCACCGACTCATAACGGGTGGGACGAGAGACGGGGAGCGAGGCAACTCCGAAGAGTTGGGTAATCCTCACCCCTTACCACGAAAGATCCAAATGGTCCGGCCATTGGGGGCGAGAGCAGCCTCAGAAAGCTGTGCATTCCGTCGCCCCCGAAGACCAAAATTTGTTCCTGAAATTTAAATTGAAATTAGCTCGCTGCCTCGTCCCGGGTGGAACGAGGGATGAGGGCAACTCTTTCAACAGTTTGGAATTGGACACGACGCAATTCTTTCAGAAGCGCTCGCCGCGAATGCGACGAGCTAGTTGTTGTTTCACAACCACGGCTTGACCCACGAGAGGCTTTTCAGCGAAAGGCAGCAGGCGCGCGCCTCATCTCGTTGTTGCCTCGTCCCGGGTGGGACGAGGGACGGGGAGTGAGGCAACTCCGAACCACGACAACCACGAAAGATCCAAACGGTCCGGCCATCGAGAGGCAACTGGCTGACGAGAAGGCGATGCGCGCTTCTTTTCCAGTTCTGGTCCCTCTCTCCTGCTGCTGCAGCTCTGGTCTCTCTTCTGCTGCTGCTGCTCTGGGCTGAGCTTTCCTGCTGCTGCTGCTGCTGCTGCTGCCGGTCCGACGTCTGAGACGTGAATGATAGAATGGGCTCTGGCGCGCGTTCTTATAAAGCCTTTCGGCCCGCTACTTCCCCTCCTTTTTCGCGACCGACACTCGGTCGCGTTGCTCGGATAATTTTCCCCTCAAAATAGGTACTTGACATTCCCGTCCGTGAGTGGGAAGCGCTCTTTTTGCTTGCAAAATCTGTGCATTTTGAAAACATTTTAAAACATTCAATTGTTTCAATAGTTAAACTATTTTGCCAACAATGAAAGTTTTATAGCTAATTGCTGAATAATTTTCGAATCGAATGGAACATAAATCGTGTCGATTCGATTAGAGGGAAGGAAGATATAAGCGTTTGACGGATGACGCAGTAATCCAGGGCCTTCGGCCCGGGTTTTTTGGAATGACACCCCAGTACCTTCGACAAAGACGTAAGTCTACGTCAAAAAATATCATCCTAATTTAGCTGCCTTGGACGCATACACTACCTTCCCTTTACTAAGCAACTGATTCCAGAAGGGAAAAGATCACCAGTTCTTCGCTGTCATGCTTGATTGTCGTAAGTCGATTTTGGGCCAAACTGAGTTAACGACGCCAATTTGTGCAGCTCCCAACGCCCCACCTTTTGACCTTCACAGGTCACCAAAATTCGATTTCAATCCTGAGTTTTTCAATAAAAACCAAAAAACTCCGTGCATTTTTGTCACTTTCCATATGAGGAAGTTTCAATTTTGTCGTGAT